>NC_092334.1:369277500-369586153 GCF_046630445.1 Rutidosis leptorrhynchoides | reverse complement strand
AAGATATAGAATTTGAAATTGGAGAGATGGTCATGCTTAAGGTTGCACCTTGGAAAGGTGTTGTTCGATTTGGTAAACGAGGGAAATTAAATCCAATGTATATTGGACCATTCAAGATTATTGATCGTGTCGGACCAGTAGCTTACCGACTTGAGTTACCTCAACAACTCGCGGCTATACATAACACTTTCCACATCTCGAATTTGAAGAAATGTTTTGCTAAAGAAGATCTCACTATTCTGTTAGATAAAATCCAAATCAACGAAAAACTTCAATTCATCGAAGAACCCGTCGAAATAATGGATCGTGAGGTTAAAAGACTTAAGCAAAACAAGATACCAATTGTTAAGGTTCGATGGAATGCTTGTAGAGGACCCGAGTTCACCTGGGAGCGTGAAGATCAGATGAAGAAGAAATACCCGCATCTATTTCCAGAAGATTCGTCAACACCTTCAACAGCTTAAAATTTCAGGACGAAATTTATTTAACGGGTAGGTACTGTAGTGACCCGAACTTTTCCATGTTTATATATATTAATTGTGATTGATATTTACATGATTAAATGTTTCCAACATGTTAAGCAATCAAACTTGTTAAGACTTGATTAATTGAAATATGTTTCATATAGACAATTGACCACCCAAGTTGATCGGTGATTCACGAACGTTAAAACTTGTAAAAACTATATGATGACATATATATATATATATATATATATATATATATATATATATATATATATATATATATATATATATATATATATATATATATATATATATAGTTAACATGATACTATGATAAGTAAACATAACATTAAGTATATTAACAATGAACTACATATGTAAAAACAAGACTACTAACTTAATGATTTTTAAACGAGACATATATGTAACGATTATCGTTGTAAAGACATTTAATGTATATATATCATATTAAGAGATATTCATACATGATAATATCATAATAATATAATAATTTAAAATCTCATTTGATATTATAAACATTGGGTTAACAACATTTAACAAGATCGTTAACCTAAAGGTTTCAAAACAACACTTACATGTAACGACTAACGATGACTTAACGACTCAGTTAAAATGTATATACATGTAGTGTTTTAATATGTATTTATACACTTTTGAAAGACTTCAATACACTTATCAAAATACTTCTACTTAACAAAAATGCTTACAATTACATCCTCGTTCAGTTTCATCAACAATTCTACTCGTATGCACCCGTATTCGTACTCGTACAATACACAGCTTTTAGATGTATGTACTATTGGTATATACACTCCAATGATCAGATCTTAGCAGCCCATGTGAGTCACCTAACACATGTGGGAACCATCATTTGGCAACTAGCATGAAATATCTCATAAAATTACAAAAATATGAGTAATCATTCATGACTTATTTACATGAAAACAAAATTACATATCCTTTATATCTAATCCATACACCAACGACCAAAAACACCTACAAACACTTTCATTCTTCAATTTTATTCATCTAATTGATCTCTCTCAAGTTCTATCTTCAAGTTCTAAGTGTTCTTCATATATTCTACAAGTTCTAGTTACATAAAATCAAGAATACTTTCAAGTTTGCTAGCTCACTTCCAATCTTGTAAGGTGATCATCCAACCTCAAGAAATCTTTGTTTCTTACAGTAGGTTATCATTCTAATACAAGGTAATAATCATATTCAAACTTTGGTTCAATTTCTATAACTATAACAATCTTATTTCAAGTGATGATCTTACTTGAACTTGTTTTCGTGTCATGATTCTGCTTCAAGAACTTCGAGCCATCCAAGGATCCGTTGAAGCTAGATCCATTTTTCTCTTTTCCAGTAGGTTTATCCAAGGAACTTAAGGTAGTAATTATGTTCATAACATCATTCGATTCATATATATAAAGCTATCTTATTCGAAGGTTTAAACTTGTAATCACTAGAACATAGTTTAGTTAATTCTAAACTTGTTCGCAAACAAAAGTTAATCCTTCTAACTTGACTTTTAAAATCAAATAAACACATGTTCTATATCTATATGATATGCTAACTTAATGATTTAAAACCTGGAAACACGAAAAACACCGTAAAACCGGATTTACGCCGTCGTAGTAACACCGCGGGCTGTTTTGGGTTAGTTAATTAAAAACTATGATAAACTTTGATTTAAAAGTTGTTATTATGAGAAAATGATTTTTATTATGAACATGAAACTATATCCAAAAATTATGGTTAAACTCAAAGTGGAAGTATGTTTTCTAAAATGGTCATCTAGACGTCGTTCTTTCGACTGAAATGACTACCTTTACAAAAATGACTTGTAACTTATTTTTCCGACTATAAACCTATACTTTTCTGTTTAGATTCATAAAATAGAGTTCAATATGAAACCATAGCAATTTGATTCACTCAAAACGGATTTAAAATGAAGAAGTTATGGGTAAAACAAGATTGGATAATTTTTCTCATTTTAGCTACGTGAAAATTGGTAACAAATCTATTCCAACCATAACTTAATCAACTTGTATTGTATATTATGTAATCTTGAGATACCATAGACATGTATACAATGTTTCGACCTATCATGTCGACACATCTATATATATTTCGGAACAACCATAGACACTCTATATGTGAATGTTGGAGTTAGCTATACAGGGTTGAGGTTGATTCCAAAATATATATAGTTTGAGTTGTGATCAATACTGATATACGTATACACTGGGCCGTGGATTGATTCAAGATAATATTTATCAATTTATTTCTGTACATCTAACTGTGGACAACTAGTTGTAGGTTACTAACGAGGACAGCTGACTTAATAAACTTAAAACATCAAAATATATTAAAAGTGTTGTAAATATATTTTGAACATACTTTGATATATATGTATATATTGTTATAGGTTCGTGAATCAACCAGTGGCCAAGTCTTACTTCCCGACGAAGTAAAAATCTGTGAAAGTGAGTTATAGTCCCACTTTTAAAATCTAATATTTTTGGGATGAGAATACATGCAGGTTTTATAAATGATTTACAAAATAGACACAAGTACGTGAAACTACATTCTATGGTTGAATTATCGAAATCGAATATGCCCCTTTTTATTAAGTCTGGTAATCTAAGAATTAGGGAACAGACACCCTAATTGACGCGAATCCTATAGATAGATCTATTGGGCCTAACAAACCCCATCCAAAGTACCGGATGCTTTAGTACTTCGAAATTTATATCATATCCGAAGGGTGTCCCGGAATGATGGGGATATTCTTATATATGCATCTTGTTAATGTCGGTTACCAGGTGTTCACCATATGGATGATTTTTATCTCTATGTATGGGATGTGTATTGAAATATGAAATCTTGTGGTCTATTATTATGATTTGATATATATAGGTTAAACCTATAACTCACCAACATTTTTGTTGATGTTTTAAGCATGTTTATTCTCAGGTGATTATTAAGAGCTTCCGCTGTCGCATACTTAAATAAGGACGAGATTTGGAGTCCATGCTTGTATGATATTGTGTAAAAACTGCATTCAAGAAACTTATTTTGTTGTAACATATTTGTATTGTAAACCATTATGTAATGGTCGTGTGTAAACAGGATATTTTAGATTATCATTATTTGATAATCTACGTAAAGCTTTTTAAACCTTTATTGATGAAATAAAGGTTATGGTTTGTTTTAAAATGAATGCAGTCTTTGAAAAACGTCTCATATAGATGTCAAAACCTCGCAACGAAATCAATTAGTATGGAACGTTTTTAATCAATAAGAACGGGACATTTCAGTTGGTATCCGAGCGTTGGTCTTAGAGAACCAGAATTTTGCATTAGTGTGTCTTATCGAGTTTGTTAGGATGCATTAGTGAGTCTGGACTTCGACCGTGTTTACTTGAAAAATGATTGCTTAACAAATTTTGTTGGAAACTATATATTTTTAACATGTAAATATTATGTGATATATTAATCTCTTAACGCGTTTGATATTATGTGATAGATGTCTACCTCTAGAACAAGTCCCATTGACTCACCTAATAATAATGAAGAGTCAAATGTAAATTGGAATGATTCGTGGACTGATTCACAAGTTCCCGAAGAGGAACCGGAAGAAGAGTCGGAACCGGAAGAAGAATCGGAACCGGATGAAGAAATAGAACCGGTGGGGAAAATAATAAAACGGTTAAGTAAAAAAAAAATCCTCAACCAACCGACCAAGGTTAATTATGGTCAATGGTGTTTCCGCCAAGGAAGCAAAATATTGGGAGGATTACCAATTCTCCGATGAATCGGATTCCGACGAGAATTCCGATGATGTTATAGAAATTACCCCAACTGAATTTAAAAAGGCAAAAGAAAATAATAAGGGAAAGGGCATAAAAATAGAGAAATCTAATTCCAACCCCGATGAACTTTATATGTATCGTCAACCCCCGAAGTCCTTAAGTTGTAACAATGACCCGGGAACCTCTAAACCACCAGGTTTTTCTAAACTGTTGTGGAAAACGACAGCTAGTATTAGGGGAACATCATATATCCCTAGAAACTTGGCAAAACGAACCAAAACTGAAGAAGAAGAAACGAGCGAGTCGGAATAAGATAGTTGTATTCGTGTGGTGTAATATATGTAATATAGTGTGCTTATGCTTTATGATATATGTAAAAATTGCTTGTATTAATAAGTATTTTTTTTATGAATCTAACTCTTGTCTATTTTACAGTTTAAAAACACAAAATGGATAGACAACCCAATATTTTAAGAGACCTACCCGGAGACATGATTGATGAAATCTTGTTTAGAGTCGGTCAGAATTCCTCGGCACAACTATTTAAGGCGAGATCAGTTTGTAAGACATTTGAAGAACGTTCCAAGAATGTCTTGGTTTATAAAAGGCTTTCGTTCGAAAGATGGGGGATATCACATTGGGAAATCCATAAGTTACGATGTGTTTACTTTGACGCATATATTGCGGGGAACCCAAATGCTATTTTACGCAATAGGTTAAGAAATTATTTTGACTCAATATATCCGAATATTGGACTTCGTGATTTAGAAAAAGCGGCTAACATGCAACATAAAGAAGCATGTTATGCTTACGGATTAGTAATGTTCGCTTCTCACCAAAGTGAGAACAAGAACATCGGGCTACAACTATTAAACAAAACGTTCCCACAAGTGGCGGAGTCGGTAATTGGGGTAAGAAATGAGGTTTTTAGATTGTTACGGGACTGTTGGACATTACGTAACCCTTGTCCCTTTGACGACGTTACAACACGCTGTCTTATCAACGGCCATAACGGTTATGTTCCACAAGACCAAGGATGGGAAGTAATCCTAGTAAAACCAGAATGCATGACTTGTTTCTGGACGTATGAATTACGTGTCTAGAGGTATGACTTGTGAATCAGTCCACGAATCATTCCAATTTACATTTGACTCTTCATTATTATTAGGTGAGTCAATGTGTCATAACCCGTCCTTAACCGTAAGAACGTGTTAGATAACGTATGATTTCATTGCGAGGTATTGACCTCTATATGCGACATTTTTAAAAGAAAAACTGCATATATTATACATTACAAACCATGATTCTTATTTTTGATACAAGCTTTGGACGAAATAAAGATGATTATCGTTTAGCGATAATCTTCGACTTACAAACTTTACAAATGATGATAACAACACGATTTCTAGCATATTTTACAACACAAGTTCTTGGATATGCAGTCTTATTTTTGACACAAATATGCGTACGCAAGATCCTGCTCAAATTCAACATAATGCAGCGGAAACTTCTAATTATCACCTGAGAATAAACATGTTTAAAATGTCAACATAAAGTTGGTGAGATATAGGTTTAGTGCCGACAGCAATATATATATAGACCACAAGATTTCGTATATAAACAGTTTAATAAAAATATTCTAAGTGGTTGAGCACTTGGTAACCATACTTAACAATTAATCACGTCGCATATTCCCTTTAATATGAAATCTTACTACACTGTACCAAGTGTAGTCACGAAACGAAGTACTGTGCAACCGTTGAATACTGGTCGTCCAGTCCGGTTGGGGTTGTCAAGCCAGATAGATCTATCAACAGGATTCACGTTTACAATACCGCTGTAAATATTAGTTACCAAGCTACAGGGAAGTATGCCAGTGGTACAACTCAACGTAGAATATATTTTTCAGTTACTTGTGTCCATAACGTAAAACATAAAATACATGTATTCTCATCCCGAAATATTTAGAGTTTAAAAGTGGAACTATATACTCACTTTCGTCTTGAAGATATATATATTTTGACTTGGTCTCCCGGTTGATATCACGAACCTATCCATATATAATATATCAATACCTTTTCTTTTTAAACAACGTCACATATATATTCTTGTTATACTTTTAATACTTTTTATAATTCCTTAGTCCGTAGTTAGCAGTTCGTTGTTAGTAATTCAATTTTAATGGTTCATATTTAGATGTTTAATAAACCCCCAACGAAATAAATAAAACCCCCAACGTATATGTATTGGTCGAGATTAATCTTGACCCACGGTACCGGTGTTGTCAAATGACGTGTTGCGTACATAAAGTACCGGTGTTGTCAAATGACGTGTTGCGTACAAACATGGGATCTTATGATTAATCTTCTCGTGTTGTTTACGGGTGATCCTGAACCATATAAAATTGAATTATGAGTACATATATATAAAATATCATGTTATCTTAAAAAGATGTGATTTATTTTAATTTTCTCCAATTAATCCCGAAGTTAAACTAGTCTTGGATAGACAATTTTGTTTCGGTCATAGTTTCTTCGTTACAACTCCGTTTTCGTTGATTCAACTTGCCATCTCCTTGGATCGAGTTCCTCTTTAAGACTATGAACTGTAAATATCTTAGTTTGTATTCAAAATCACACGGCATAGGTGAAACTTTAGTGAAACTTATGAAGTTAAACCTTTTCCTTTATGTAGGCAACCTTAAATGATTATTTTTCTAAAAATACTTATACTTTGAATTAAATCATGAAATTTTTATGTGTTACCATATTCATAGTAAAAATCATTTTTCCAGAACATAAACCTTCAATTCAAAGTTTAAGATGGTTTTTAATTATCCAACCCAAAACAGCCCCCGGTTACACTCCGACGTCGTAAAAACAGTTTTTAAGGTGTTCTTTGAAAAACTAAGTTATACCTTGTTAAATTAGCATATATTTAAGTTATATTACAGGTCTTGAAGTATTTTAAAAGTTAAGTTAGAAGGATCTATTTAGTTTGCAAACAAGTTTGAAAACATTCAAACTATGTTCTTGTTGTTAAAATTGTATACCACAAAATATGATAGCTATATATATATGAATCGAATAAGGTTATGAACATAGATACTACCTCAAGTTCCTTGGACAAGGTTTCTGTAAAAGAGGAGTAAGAACCTAGAACCAAAAGGGTGATGGAATTGGATGAAAGATTGGAAGTAAGTTTGTGTTCTTGGAAGGATTTCTTGAAGTGTTTTTGTAAGGTTTTCTTATGAGATTTAAGTGTTGTTTTTGAAGCTAAATGATGGAGAAAATGCTTGGAGATGATCAAGTATGAAGTTAAGAGTATTTTGAGAGAGAAATGGAAGTGTAAGTATGAGAAAATGGGGTGAAGAAATGGTGTGCATGCATAAAAACGTTTTTAGGTTATAAAGGAAAAAAAAGATACCTAACTTTGTTTTCTTGCTAAATAATTCATGCTACTTGACAAATGGTTGGTTCCACATGTTTCTTAATCATTTAAGGCTGCTAAGGAGCAGATTTTTATTGGTATATACCAATAGTAAATACATCTAGAAGCTGCGTATGATACGAGTACATATACTCTAGATATACGTATAGAAATTTTGTGAAAAATGGAATGAGGATTCAAATATAGCTATCTTTTGTGAATACACTTATATGGTTTTATGTATTTAAGTTCTTAAAAGTGATTAAATTCATTACTTATACGATATATGTATAAACATTATAGGTCATAAGTATTTAAGTCAAATAACGTTGCGTATGGTTATCGTTTTGAAAACTTAAGTTAGTAGTTTCAAAATATACATATAACTTATTGTTATTAATACAAAATGAGATATTAAAACATTCTTAGATCATGTTAAATATGTATATATACATATATATACACAAACGTATAATTATCATATGTTATATAGTTCGTGATATCATCGGTCAAACTAGACGGTCAAACGTTGTGTAAAACTCTTTTCAAAAACATAAATCTCAACAATTTGGATTGCTTATCATGTTGGTAAGGTTTAATTTATGTAAATATTAATCTTACAAGTATAGAATGATCGAAAAAGTGCGGGTCATTACAGTACCTACCCGTTAAATAAATTTCGTCCCGAAATTTTAAAATTGTACCTATTTTGCGTCATCCGGAAACAAGTGTGGATACTTTTGTTTCATTTGATCCTCTCATTCCCAAGTAAACTCGGGACCCCTTCGAGCATTCCAACGAACCTTAATGATCGGTATGTTGCTCTGCTTGAGCCGTTTAACTTCACGATCCATGATTTCGATTGGTTCTTCGATGAATTGTAGTTTCTCGTCGACATGGATTTCTTCAAGAGGAATGGTGAGGTCTTCCTTTGCAAGACACTTCTTAAGGTTTGAGACGTGAAAGGTATTATGTACTCCGGCGAGTTGTTGCGGTAACTCGAGTCGATAAGCTACCGGTCCAATGCGTTCGATGATCTTGAACGGGCCTACATACCTTGGGTTTAGTTTACCCCTTTTTCCAAAACGTATTACACCTTTCCAAGGTGACACCTTTAACATAACCATGTCACCGATCTGAAACTCTAATGGTTTCCTTCGAACATCGGCGTAGCTCTTTTGGCGACTACGGGCTGTTTTCAATCTCTCCTTGATTTGTACTATCTTCTCAGTCGTTTCGTGTATGATCTCGGGACCAGTTAATTGTCGATCTCCTACTTCATTCCAACAAATAGGAGATCTACACTTCCTTCCGTACAATGCTTCGAATGGCGCAGCTTTAATGCTCGCATGATAACTATTATTATACGAGAATTCTGCTAATGGTAGATATTTATCCCATCCGTTTCCAAAATCGATCACACATGCCCTGAGCATGTCTTCAAGAGTCTGAATCGTTCTTTCACTCTGCCCGTCGGTTTGCGGATGATACGCGGTACTCATATCCAAACGAGTTCCTAGGGCCTCCTGTAGTGATTGCCAGAACTTTGATGTAAATCTACTATCACGATCGGATATAATGGAAATAGGTATTCCATGCCTTGAAACAGCTTCCTTTATATACAATCGTAATAGTTTCTCCATTCTATCCGTTTCCTTTATAGGAAAGAAGTGTGCAGACTTGGTGAGACGATCAACAATCACCCAAATGGTGTCGTATCCCCAGGCAGTCTTTGGTAACTTCGTGATGAAATCCATGGTAATACCATCCCATTTCCATTCTGGGATTTCTGGTTGTTGAAGTAACCCTGACGGCTTCTGGTGTTCAGCTTTGACTTTGGAACAAGTTAAACATTCCCCAACATATGTTGCAACGTCTGTCTTTAAATTAGGCCACCAATAATGTGTCTTAAGATCTTGGTACATCTTTCCAACTCCAGGATGTATTGAGTATCTTGTCTTATGTGCCTCATTTAATATCAACTTCCTTAATCCACCCAACTTCGGTACCCAAATACGATTTGCAAAATATCGAATTCCATCTTCCCGCATAACGAGTTGCTTCTCATACTTCTTCATTATTTTATTTCCTATATTTTCTTTAGTAAGTGCTTCTCGTTGAACTTCTTTGATTTGTGAGTTGAGATTCATGCGAATTTTTATGTTCATCGCTCGTACTCGAATTGGTTCTCGTTCCTTTCTGCTTAAAGCATCGGCCACCACGTTCGCCTTCCCGGGATGATAACGAATTTCACAATCATAGTCGTTTATTAACTCGACCCACCTACGTTGTCTCATGTTCAGCTGTTTCTGATCAAAAATATGTTGAAGGCTTTTATGATCAGTAAACACAGTGCATTTAACCCCATACAAGTAGTGTCTCCATATCTTCAATGCAAACACGACTGCTCCCAGTTCTAGATCATGCGTCGTATAATTCCGCTCGTGAATCTTCAATTGTCGGGATGCGTATGCAATAACTTTCTTTCGTTGCATAAGAACGCAACCAAAACCTTGTCGCGAAGCGTCACAATATATTTCAAAATCATCGTTCCCTTCTGGTAACGATAAAATAGGCGCCGTAGTTAACTTCTTCTTTAGTAATTGAAATGCACTCTCCTGCTCAGAAGTCCATTCATATTTCTTCCCTTTTTGCATTAACGCTGTCAACGGCTTAGCTATTCGGGAAAAATCTTGAATAAACCTTCTATAATAACCGGCTAAACCCAAAAATTGGCGTATCTGCGTTGGTGTCTTAGGAGTCTCCCATTTTTCAATGGCTTCAATTTTTGCTGGATCAACCTGAATTCCTTTGCTACTAACAACGTGGCCAAGAAATTGCACTTCTTTCAACCAGAAAGCACATTTAGAAAATTTAGCATATAGCTGTTCTTTTCTCAACAACTCTAATATTAACCTTAAATGCTGCTCATGCTCTTGCTCACTCTTGGAATAGATAAGAATATCATCAATGAAAACGATAACAAACTTATCTAAATATGGACTACAAACTCGATTCATGAGGTCCATGAATACAGCTGGCGCATTTGTCAACCCAAACGGCATGACCAAAAATTCGTAATGACCATAACGTGTCCGAAAAGCAGTTTTCGGAATGTCCTCTTCTTTGACACGTAATTGATGATAGCCCGACCTTAAGTCAATTTTTGAGTACACACATGATCCTTGGAGTTGATCAAATAAGTCGTCAATTCTCGGTAGTGGATACCGATTCTTGATAGTTAACTTATTTAATTCACGATAATCTATACACATCCTAAAAGATCCATCTTTCTTTTTAACAAATAGAATCGGAGCTCCCCACGGTGAAGTACTTGGTCGTATGAATCCATGATCCAGTAATTCTTTTAACTGACTCTGAAGTTCTTTTAACTCGGACGGTGCAAGTCTATATGGAGCACGAGCCACTGGTGCAGCTCCTGGTACTAAATCTATTTGAAATTCTACAGATCTAAATGGAGGTAATCCCGGCAACTTTTCCGGAAAGACTTCAGGAAAATCTCTTGCCACAGGCACGTCATTGATGCTCTTCACTTTTTCCTTTGTTTCGACTTTATTAACATGTGCTAAGATAGCATAGAACCCTTTCTTCAAGCACTTTTGAGCTTTCAAATAACTAATGAGTTTTAGCTTTGAGTTACCCTTCTCTCCATAAATCATTACTGGCGTTTTATCCTTACGAGGAATGCGAATTGCCTTCTTGGCGCACACAACTTCAGCTCCTATTTTGGACATCCAGTCCATGCCGACTATTACATCAAAACTTCCTAATTCTACGGGAATCAAGTCAATTTT
Organism: Rutidosis leptorrhynchoides; assembly: GCF_046630445.1. Lineage (NCBI taxonomy): Eukaryota > Viridiplantae > Streptophyta > Magnoliopsida > Asterales > Asteraceae > Rutidosis > Rutidosis leptorrhynchoides. The sequence continues at coordinate 369,574,598 of NC_092334.1, read as the reverse complement.
AAACGTTTCTCCGGCTAAATTTATTTTACAATCACGGCAAATTTTATCGGCTTTAATTAGTTTACCATTAGCTAACTCAATCATGTACTTAGCATCGAGAGGTAATGATGAACAATTCAATTTAGCGTGAAAGTCTCTACACACGTAACTTCTATCAGCACCAGTATCAAATATAATAGATGCGGATAAGTTATTAATGGTAAACGTACCCGTAACAAGCTCCGGGTCTTCACATGCCTCTTTAGCATTAATAACAAATGCTCTTCCACGTGCAGGTCCGATATTCTTCTCTGGATTCGGGCACTGGCTCTTATAGTGACCTTGTTTTCCACACCCAAAACAAGTAATGGTAGCCAAAGCAGTTCTATTTGCATTGGTGGCAGGAGTCTTGGTACCATTTGTATTTGTAACGAGAGCCCTACAATCTTCAGCAAGATGACCCTTTCGATTACATTTGTTACATACCACATTACAGTAACCAGAGTGATGTTTGTGGCATCGGTTGCATAAAGGATTTTGTCCTTTATAACCAAAGCTTAAACCACTACCCGTACCTTGCGTGTTTTCTTGTTTCTTAAAAGATTGTTGTTGGTTACCTCGATCATAATTTCCATTCCACTTTCTTTTGTTACCTGATACCTTCACATCAGTATTGGATACTTTCTTATCCATGATGACCTGATCCATTAGCTCGTTTGCCATGGTTATAGCTTCATGAATTGTCTTAGGTTTCGATGCTGTAACATTTGCCTTGACCTTTTTGGGCAAACCATCTTTGTACATTTCAATCTTCCGTTCTTCGGTTGGAACCAATTCAGGACATAGCAAAACTAATTCCATGAATCGCTGATTGTAGTTGGTGATTTCAGTACCAATAACCTTCAGACTTCGTAACTCATCTTCCAACTTCCTAACCTCGTTCCTTGGACAATATTCATTGATTAACATTGTTTTGAATTCTTCCCACGGAGTATCATAAGCTACATCTCCTCCTACAGCCTTCACATAATTTTTCCACCACGTGAGTGCACTATCTTGTAAAGTGCACGATGCGTATTTGGTCATGTCCTTTTCAACACAACCACTGATTTTGAACACAGTTTCCATCTTTTCTATCCACCGGGTTAAACCGATCGGTCCTTCTGTTCCACTGAATGATGAGGGCTTGCAAGCTTGAAAAGTTTTGTAAGTGCACCCCACAGGAGGATTTGGGTTAACTGCAGCACCTCTTGCAGCCTCGACCCATAACATTCTGTCGTTCACTCGCTGATTGATGAGTTCCTGGATTTCTTGTTCCGTCATTCGGTTCAATCGCGCCATATTCTTCTATAAGAATGAAAAGAAAATAATTATTCACATGGAATATTATAGATGTAGTGTATATTTACAGTACATTATAGCTTATTAATAATATGAACCAGGTATTATTATAAAAGCCTTTTCTTCTTATTAGCGTTTTATAATTATATCTAGGGTAGTACCTACCCGTTAATGTCCATACTTAATAGCTTAGTACAGAATCAATTACTACCATCTAAATAATACTTAACCATGGAAAATTATTGCATTTCACACTTCACTATTTTACATATGCTTATCTTACATCGAACATTAAGCAAACCACACTAATAATATTATACAAAACATTATATGATCCCATGGTTTAATACGGCAGCGCATCGTTTGGTCTATTTTCTAGGACGTTTAGGTTCAAAGAATCGCTTAACGCTTATCCTGGCTGTCTGCCTATATTTTGGCTGTGGGACTGAAGAACTGGATGCCGGGATAGAACGAATAGGAATAGCGGGAATAGGGGTGGTAGTGTCTAGTGGAGTTGGTGCCACATCATCCTTATTAAACTCAGGATTTGAATTTTCTAATTCATTAGCCTTTCGTTTCTTTCCTAGTTCGAACTCTTCTTTTGTAATTTCCTGTATTTCTTCCTCGGGTTCACTTTCCTCCTCGGGTTCACTTTCCTCCTCGGGTTCACTTTCCTCCTCGGGTTCACTTTCCTCCTCGGGTTCACTTTCCGGGTTCTCTATAGTCGGTTCATCCGGAATTTGTGAGTCTTCCCCAAAGATATTATTTTCGTCATCGGATAGGTTAATGACTGGAACACCATCTGAAGATTCTGGTTCGGAGTCGCTGAATGTGATAACAAGTTTTGAGCCCGACATCTATCACACAACAACTAACCCATTAGTACTACATAATATTTACATATAAATTTTAACCAACAATGATAAGCAATGGTTTTTAAATCAGACCCGGTCAAAGTCCAGACTTACTAATGTATCCTAACGACTTATCAGTTAGACACACTAATGCAAACCTGGTTCGCTAAGACCACCGCTCTGATACCACATGTCATAACCCGTCCTTAACCGTAAGAACGTGTTAGATAACGTATGATTTCATTGCGAGGTATTGACCTCTATATGCGACATTTTTAAAAGAAAAACTGCATATATTATACATTACAAACCATGATTCTTATTTTTGATACAAGCTTTGGACGAAATAAAGATGATTATCGTTTAGCGATAATCTTCGACTTACAAACTTTACAAATGATGATAACAACACGATTTCTAGCATATTTTACAACACAAGTTCTTGGATATGCAGTCTTATTTTTGACACAAATATGCGTACGCAAGATCCTGCTCAAATTCAACATAATGCAGCGGAAACTTCTAATTATCACCTGAGAATAAACATGTTTAAAACGTCAACATAAAGTTGGTGAGATATAGGTTTAGTGCCGGCAGCAATATATATATAGACCACAAGATTTCGTATATAAACAGTTTAATAAAAATATTCTAAGTGGTTGAGCACTTGGTAACCATACTTAACAATTAATCACGTCGCATATTCCCATTAATATGAAATCTTACTACACTGTACCAAGTGTAGTCACGAAACGAAGTACTGTGCAACCCTTGAATACTGGTCGTCCAGTCCGGTTGGGGTTGTCAAGCCCGATAGATCTATCAACAGGATTCGCGTTTACAATACCGCTGTAAATATTAGTTACCAAGCTACAGGGAAGTATGCCAGTGGTACAACTCAACGTAGAATATATTTTTCAGTTACTTGTGTCCATAACGTAAAACATAAAATACATGTATTCTCATCCCGAAATATTTAGAGTTTAAAAGTGGAACTATATACTCACTTTCGTCTTGAAGATATATATATTTTGACTTGGTCTCCCGGTTGATATCACGAACCTATCCATATATAATATATCAATACCTTTTCTTTTTAAACAACGTCACATATATATTCTTGTTATACTTTTAATACTTTTTATAATTCCTTAGTCCGTAGTTAGCAGTTCGTTGTTAGTAATTCAATTTTAATGGTTCATATTTAGATGTTTAATAAACCCCCAACGAAATAAATAAAACCCCCAACGTATATGTATTGGTCGAGATTAATCTTGACCCACGGTACCGGTGTTGTCAAATGACGTGTTGCGTACATAAAGTACCGGTGTTGTCAAATGACGTGTTGCGTACAAACATGGGATCTTATGATTAATCTTCTCGTGTTGTTTACGGGTGATCCTGAACCATATAAAATTGAATTATGAGTACATATATATAAAATATCATGTTATCTTAAAAAGATGTGATTTATTTTAATTTTCTCCAATTAATCCCGAAGTTAAACTAGTCTTGGATAGCCAATTTTGTTTCGGTCATAGTTTCTTCGTTACAACTCCGTTTTCGTTGATTCAACTTGCCATCTCCTTGGATCGAGTTCCTCTTTAAGACTATGAACTGTAAATATCTTAGTTTGTATTCAAAATCACACGGCATAGGTGAAACTTTAGTGAAACTTATGAAGTTAAACCTTTTCCTTTATGTAGGCAACCTTAAATGATTATTTTTCTAAAAATACTTATACTTTGAATTAAATCATGAAATTTTTATGTGTTACCATATTCATAGTAAAAATCATTTTTCCAGAACATAAACCTTCAATTCAAAGTTTAAGATGGTTTTTAATTATCCAACCCAAAACAGCCCCCGGTTACACTCCGACGTCGTAAAAACAGTTTTTAAGGTGTTCTTTGAAAAACCAAGTTATACCTTGTTAAATTAGCATATATTTAAGTTATATTACAGGTCTTGAAGTATTTTAAAAGTTAAGTTAGAAGGATCTATTTAGTTTGCAAACAAGTTTGAAAACATTCAAACTATGTTCTTGTTGTTAAAATTGTATACCACAAAATATGATAGCTATATATATATGAATCGAATAAGGTTATGAACATAGATACTACCTCAAGTTCCTTGGACAAGGTTTCTGTAAAAGAGGAGTAAGAACCTAGAACCAAAAGGGTGATGGAATTGGATGAAAGATTGGAAGTAAGTTTGTGTTCTTGGAAGGATTTCTTGAAGTGTTTTTGTAAGGTTTTCTTATGAGATTTAAGTGTTGTTTTTGAAGCTAAATGATGGAGAAAATGCTTGGAGATGATCAAGTATGAAGTTAAGAGTATTTTGAGAGAGAAATGGAAGTGTAAGTATGAGAAAATGGGGTGAAGAAATGGTGTGCATGCATAAAAACGTTTTTAGGTTATAAAGGAAAAAAAAGATACCTAACTTTGTTTTCTTGCTAAATAATTCATGCTACTTGACAAATGGTTAGTTCCACATGTTTCTTAATCATTTAAGGCTGCTAAGGAGCAGATTTTTATTGGTATATACCAATAGTAAATACATCTAGAAGCTGCGTATGATACGAGTACATATACTCTAGATATACGTATAGAAATTTTGTGAAAAATGGAATGAGGATTCAAATATAGCTATCTTTTGTGAATACACTTATATGGTTTTATGTATTTAAGTTCTTAAAAGTGATTAAATTCATTACTTATACGATATATGTATAAACATTATAGGTCATAAGTATTTAAGTCAAATAACGTTGCGTATGGTTATCGTTTTGAAAACTTAAGTTAGTAGTTTCAAAATATACATATAACTTATTGTTATTAATACAAAATGAGATATTAAAACATTCTTAGATCATGTTAAATATGTATATATACATATATATACACAAACGTATAATTATCATATGTTATATAGTTCGTGATATCATCGGTCAAACTAGACGGTCAAACGTTGTGTAAAACTCTTTTCAAAAACATAAATCTCAACAATTTGGATTGCTTATCATGTTGGTAAGGTTTAATTTATGTAAATATTAATCTTACAAGTATAGAATGATCGAAAAAGTGCGGGTCATTACACAATGGGACTTGTTCTAGAGGTAGACATCTATCACATAATATCAAACGCGTTAAGAGATTAATATATCACATAATATTCACATGTTAAAAATATATAGTTTCCAACAAAATTTGTTAAGCAATCATTTTTCAAGTAAACACGGTCGAATTCCAAACTCACTAATGCATCCTAACAAACTCGATAAGACACACTAATGCAAAATTCTGGTTCTCTAAGACCAACGCTCGGATACCAACTGAAATGTCCCGTTCTTATTGATTAAAAACGTTCCATACTAATTGATTTCGTTGCGAGGTTTTGACCTCTATATGAGACGTTTTTCAAAGACTGCATTCATTTTTAAAACAAACCATAACCTTTATTTCATAAATAAAGGTTTAAAAAGCTTCACGTAGATTATCAAATAATGATAATCTAAAATATCTTGTTTACACACGACCATTACATAATGGTTTACAATACAAATATGTTACATCGAAATCAGTTTCTTGAATGCAGTTTTTACACAATATCATACAAACATGGACTCCAAATCTTGTCCTTATTTTAGTATGCAACAGCGGAAGCTCTTAGTATTCACCTGAGAATAAACATGCTTTAAACGTCAACAAAAATATTGGTGAGTTATAGGTTTAACCTATATATATCAAATCGTAACAATAGACCACAAGATTTCATATTTCAATACACATCCCATACATAGAGATAAAAATCATTCATATGGTGAACACCTGGTAACCGACATTAACAAGATGCATATATAAGAATATCCCCATCATTCCGGGACACCCTTCGGATATGATATAAATTTCGAAGTACTAAAGCATCCGGTACTTTGGATGGGGTTTGTTAGGCCCAATAGATCTATCTTTAGGATTCGCGTCAATTAGGGTGTCTGTTCCCTAATTCTTAGATTACCAGACTTAATATAAAGGGGCATATTCGATTTCAATAATTCAACCATAGAATGCAGTTTCACGTACTTGTGTCTATTTTGTAAATCATTTATAAAACCTGCATGTATTCTCATCCCAAAAATATTAGATTTTAAAAGTGGGACTATAACTCACTTTCACAGATTTTTACTTCGTCGGGAAGTAAGACTTGGCCACTGGTTGATTCACAACCTATAACAATATATACATATATATCAAAGTATGTTCAAAATATATTTACAATACTTTTAATATATTTTGATGTTTTAAGTTTATTAAGTCAGCTGTCCTCGTTAGTAACCTACAACTAGTTGTCCACAGTTAGATGTACAGAAATAAATCGATAAATATTATCTTGAATCAATCCACGACCCAGTGTATACGTATCTCAGTATTGATCACAACTCAAACTATATATATTTTGGAATCAACCTCAACCCTGTATAGCTAACTCCAACATTCACATATAGAGTGTCTATGGTTGTTCCGAAATATATATAGATGTGTCGACATGATAGGTCGAAACATTGTATACGTGTCTATGGTATCTCAAGATTACATAATATACAATACAAGTTGATTAAGTTATGGTTGGAATAGATTTGTTACCAACTTTCACGTAGCTAAAATGAGAAAAATTATCCAATCTTGTTTTACCCATAACTTCTTCATTTTAAATCCGTTTTGAGTGAATCAAATTGCTATGGTTTCATATTAAACTCTATTTTATGAATCTAAACATAAAAAGTATAGGTTTATAGTCAGAAAAATAAGTTACAAGTCGTTTTTGTAAAGGTAGTCATTTCAGTCGAAAGAACGACGTCTAGATGACCATTTTAGAAAAATACTTCCACTTTGAGTTTAACCATAATTTTTGGATATAGTTTCATGTTCATAATAAAAATCATTTTCCCAGAATAACAACTTTTAAATCAAAGTTTATCATAGTTTTTAATTAACTAACCCAAAACAGCCCGCGGTGTTACTACGACGGCGTAAATCCGATTTTTACGGTGTTTTTTGTGTTTTCTGGTTTTAAATCATTAAGTTAGCATATCATATAGATATAGAACATGTGTTTAGTTGATTTTAAAAGTCAAGTTAGAAGGATTAACTTTTATTTGCGAACAAGTTTAGAATTAACTAAACTATGTTCTAGTGATTACAAGTTTAAACCTTCGAATAAGATAGCTTTATATGTATGAATCGAATGATGTTATGAACATCATTACTACCTCAAGTTCCTTGGATAAACCTACTGTAAATGAGAAAAATAGATCTAGCTTCAAAGGATCCTTGGATGGCTTGAAAGTTCTTGAAGCAGAATCATGACACGAAAACAATTTCAAGTAAGATTTCCACTCGAAATAAGTTTGTTATAGTTATAGAAATTGAATTAAAGTTTGAATATGATTATTACCTTTTATTAGAAAGATAACCTACTGTAAGTAACAAAGGTTTCTTGATCTTGGATGATTACTTGGAATGGATTTAGAAAACTTGGAAGTAAACTTGCAATCTTGGAAGTATTCTTGATTTTATGAAACTAGAACTTTTGGAATTTATGAAGAATACTTAGAACTTGAAGATAGAACTTGAGAGAGAACAATTAGATGAAGAAAATTGAAGAATGAAAGTGTTTGTAGGTGTTTTTGGTCGTTGGTGTATGGATTAGATATAAAGAATATGTAATTTTATTTTCATGTAACTAAGTCATGAATGATTACTCATATTTTTGTAATTTTATGAGATATTTCATGCTAGTTGCCAAATGATGATTCCCACATGTGTTAGGTGACTCACATGGGCTGCTAAGAGCTGATCATTGGAGTGTATATACCAATAGTACATACATCTAAAAGCTGTGTATTGTACGAGTACGAATACGGGTGCATACGAGTAGAATTGTTGATGAAACTGAACGAGGATGTAATTGTAAGCATTTTTGTTAAGTAGAAGTATTTTGATAAGTGTCTTGAAGTCTTTCAAAAGTGTATGAATACATATTAAAACATTACATGTATATACATTTTAACTGAGTCGTTAAGTCATCGTTAGTCGTTACATGTAAATGTTGTTTTGAAACCTTTAGGTTAACGATCTTGTTGAATGTTGTTAACCCATTGTTTATTATAACAAATGAGATGTTAAATTGTTATATTATCATGATATTATGATATATAATATATCTTAGTATGATATATATACAGTTAAATGTCGTTACAACGATAATCGTTACATATATGTCTCGTTTCGAAATCATTAAGTTAGTAGTCTTATTTTTACATATGTATTTCATTGTTAATACACTTAATAATATATTTACTTATCATTTAACATAATTAACCAAGTGTATCAATATCTTAATATGATTCATATGTACCTAGTAAGACGTTGTTATAACGATAATCGTTATATATATAGTTTTCGAGTTTCTTAAATTAATAGTCTCATTTTTATGTATATAACTCATTGTTAAAATACCTAATGAGATACATACTTATAATAAAATCATGTTAACTATACATATAACCATATATATGTCATCGTATAGTTTTTACAAGTTTTAACGTTCGTGAATCATCGGTCAACTTGGATGGTCAATTGTCTATATGAAACCTATTTCAATTAATCAAGTCTTAACAAGTTTGATCGCTTAACATGTTGGAAACACTTAATCATGTAAATAACAATTTCATTTAATATATATATAAACATGGAAAAGTTCGGGTCACTACAGTACCTACCCGTTAAATAAATTTCGTCCCGAAATTTTAAGCAGTTGGAGGTGTTGACGTATCTTCTGGAAATAAATGCGGGTATTTCTTCTTCATCTGATCTTCACGCTCCCAGGTGAACTCGGGTCCTCTACGAGCATTCCATCGAACCTTAACAATCGGTATCTTGTTTTGTTTAAGTCTCTTAACCTCACGATCCATTATTTCAACGGGTTCTTCAATGAATTGAAGTTTTTCATTGATTTGGATTTCGTCCAACGGAATAGTGAGATCTTCTTTAGCAAAACATTTCTTCAAATTTGAGACGTGAAAAGTGTTATGTACAGCCGCGAGTTGTTGAGGTAGCTCCAGTTGGTAAGCCGTAAGGACCCGTTCATATACATTATAAACGATTCACAATAGTTGATTACATTGCGAGGTATTTGACCTCTATATGATACATTATACAAACATTGCATTCGTTTTTAAAAGACAATCTTTCTTTACATCGAAAATTGACAGGCATGCATACCATATCATAATATCCACTATCCAACTATAAATTGATTTAATAATAATCTTTGATGAACTCAATGACTCGAATGCAACGTTCTTCGAAATATGCTATGAAAGACTCCAAGTAATATCTTTAAAATGAGCAAATGCACAGCCGAAAATTTCTTTAACACCTGAGAATAAACATGCTTTAAAGTGTCAACCAAAAGGTTGGTGAGTTCATTAGTTTATCATAATCATTTATTTCCATCATTTTAATAGACCACAAGAATTTCATTTCCAGTTCTCATAAATATAATCCCATGCATAGAGACAAAAATAATCATTCATATGGTGAACACCTGGTAACCGACATTAACTAGATACATATAAGAATATCCCCTATCATTCCGGGATCCTCCTTCGGACATGATATACATTTCGAAGTACTAAAGCATCCGGTACTTTGGATGGGGTTTGTTAGGCCCAATAGATCTATCTTTAGGATTCGCGTCAATTAGGGTGTCTGTTCCCTAATTCTTAGATTACCAGACTTTAATAAAAAGGGGCATATTCGATTTCGATAATTCAACCATAGAATGTAGTTTCAATTACTTGTGTCTATTTCGTCAAACATTTATAAAAGCGCATGTATTCTCAGTCCCAAAAATATAAAGGGTAAAAAGTTAAATGAAACTCACCATACTGTATTTCGTAGTAAAAATACATATAACGTCATTGAACAAGTGCAAGGTTGGCCTCGAATTCACGAACCTAAATTAATTATATATATTTATGTGTTGGTCAATATTTGTCTAACAAATTAGGTCAAGTCATAGTGTACCACAATCCTAATGCTCGAGACTAATATGCAAAAGTCAACAAAAGTAAATTTGACTCAAAATAATTTCCAAAAATCTATACATGATTAATATATAGTTTAAATATCGTCGTTTTATATTTTTAAATATTTTTAAAAGATTTAATAGAGTAAATAATATAATTTAGTTATTAATAAATAAAGTTTTATATTAAATTTATATAATAAAATATACTTTTATATATATTAATTAATAAAATTTATAGGGTTCATTTAATATCATAAAGATAATATGATATGTATTATTAAAGTAAGTTATTACACATAGTAAAATATGTTTGTATCACATATTTAATTGATAAAATAATATCTATAATGTTAGTAAGTAAAAGTTGTATTATTTTGTAATAATAATTATTATTATAAAAATATCAATATTTATAATTACCAAGATGACATTATGATAAAACGATAATTCTAATTATGATAATTTTAATATTTACAATAATTTTTAATATTATCTTTAAAATAATAATTCTATTTAAAATAATAATAATAATAATGATATTTTATAGTAACAATGACATTTCTATTAAAATGATAATTTTTGTTAAAATGATAGTTTTAATACTAACGATACTTTTAATAATAATAGTAATGATAAAAATAATAAGAATGATAATTTTATCTAAATCAATATCATATAATATTTTAATTTCATCATGATACTCTTACCCATTATTTCCTAATCGTTTCGTTTAATAGCTTTTAATCGTCTTTTATATCGTGTTCATAATAATGATAATAATAGTAATCAAAATAATTAGGTGTTACAAATATTTGTTTTAATTACCCTAATATTAATAATGATAGTTACTATGACATTATTAACGATAATACTAATAATTATCTTAATGATAATATAGTAATAATAATAATAACAATAACAATAACAATTTTTAAATAATGATATATATTAATAATGATAATAATAATAATAATACCAATAATAATAATAATAATAATAATAATAATAATAATAATAATAATAATAATTGGATAATAATAATAATACTAATTATAACTTTAACGATAATAACGATAGTAATAATAAAATAAAATAAAAATAACATTTTTTAATGATAAATCCCTTTTATTGATAAAGATAATAATAATGATAATAATAAGATAAAACTAGAACGACGATAAAAACGACGATAATAATAATCATTTTTTAATAAAAATATCGAAAATTCAATTGATTATAACTTCTAATCCGTTCATCGAAACCATTCGATATCTAAAGGAAAAGTTCTTAATTTTTCGCTAGCTTTCCAAGGACATGCATATCTTATACCTTATCTCAACCGCAAGTGTAACTAATTTAAGATTCGACCTAACCTGTCTAAGGGCAATATCAAAAGTACAAGAATGCATAATCCTAAATACTCGAGCACTAGTCAGGGATACACTATTAGTATGTAAAAGTTAAATTATGAGTACTCACGTATCAATATTGAGATTCAATATTGCAGGAAAGGTACGTAGACGCAACAGAAATGATAAACACTATATTGACCTCACGAGCATACCCATGAACCATACTCAATCACCTCCATAGCTATAACCCATAATTTCCTTAATCCTATCCCCCTCGAAAAACAACTTCGAAATCACTCGGACAGCACTCCGTCGTAATATTTTATGTATACTAATAATATCTTGAAATAATACGGAGTAAATATATATATGTAAATCGATTGAGAGAGTTTAGAGAAAAATATTTTCAAGTTTCTATGAAATAATGAAACCTATTGAATTCTATTTATAATAGATTTTTGAATTATTAAAGTGAATTATTAAAGTATGAATTATTAAAGTGAATTATTAAAGTATGAATTATTAAAGTGAATTATTAAAGTATGAATTATTAAAGTGAATTATTAAAGTATGAATTATTAAAGTGAATTATTAAAGTTAAAGTAAAGTAAAAATAAAGTAAAGGTAAAGTTTAAGTATAGTAAAAGTATAAAACTATGTACGTATAATACGCGTATAAATATATATAATATTAATTTAAATCATTATATATACTTAATAAAATAAAATATAAATATCGTTATCTTTATCATACTAGTTAAGTAATGAGTTGTCAAAAGTGGTTCTAGATATTTATATACATTTTAATAATAAAGTTCTTTTTAAACTGAAAACGTTTTTGTACATTTAAAACTAAATAGATCAATAGAGTCTTTATAAGATTCAATCTTCCACTATCCTTTGTCTAGTTCTCAATGATTCACAATTTATTCTTATTTATAAATCACTTTACCATTTTCCGAATATTGTTAAAATGGAAAGATTTCTCAAATCAACGTGGGCCTTTCAATAGAGACTTGTAATCATAATTCAATATATCTGATAATTCAATCATTTGATCTTATCTTCTAATTCCATTGATAAACATTTTAAAACAGATACAATCATATAAAGTATTTAATCTAATATTTTTGTTTACATTTCAAGTTATAATATATACACATATGCATATATAATCATATTCGTTTAATGGTTCGTGAATCGTTAGAACTTGGTCGAGGTTGAATGAATGTATGAACATAGTTTAAAATTCTTGAAATTTAACTTAACAAATATTGCTTATCGTGTCGGAAACATATAAAGATTAAAGTTTAAATTTGGTTGGAAATTTCCGGGTTGTCACAGTACCTACCCGTTAAAGAAATTTCGTCCCGAAATTTGCGTGGAAAGGTCGTGAATGATAATAAGTATGTTTTCATGATGTATACGGGCTGAAAATTAGAGTTTTATCATCAGCGAATAATTTGGATAAACAATCCATTTATATGAAGAGTACGAATGAAGCTAACATAGAAGAGTGAAATGATAAGTGTAGATTCATCTTATCATTTGACGTAGATATGATTGATTCCCAGATTTCAAGGGATTTGAAGAAAATCTTCTTAATAAGATTTGACTCTCCGGTAATCAAGGGAATTAGGATCCGCTTTAAATGCGATCGTCCATTTTAATTGTTCTGTCGGAGATTTTCTTATAAATTCACCTCCTTCGTTTCCTTACAACTCACAATTCTGTTGATGCATTTTATGCAAGTCCCTAGACATCTACCCACGTCCATTGCAGGTACAACAGTTTACAGGCCACCATGATTGCTCGTTATTATCCTATCCGTGTTTGTATGTGGTTACAGGAACTGCAGGAATGAGATTTAGATGTTTGATTATGTTAGACTTAGTCAGACGTACGAGTGAAGCCTCACTAGTACGGCTGACAGGCTCATACGCACGGTTGATGCTGAGCTAAGTCACAATTACAACCTAAATGAGAAGACACGAGTGAGTGATCACCCATACGGCTGATGAAGCCAACTCGTACGTGTGATGAATGAATCGTATGGGTGAGTCAACAGCAGAGGTATATAAAGTCTTATGTTCTTCATTTTAGGTTAAGCCTCTCATTTGTTACACACACTCATATCTAGTGAGCTCCTCCGATTCTCTCTCAGTCCAAATCACCCAGGTGGTGAATAATAGCTCTAGGTGTTGATCTAATCACACTTGATTTAGTTGCGGTTTGACTAAATTAATAAAAAAAACTTAACCTATTCACTAGAGGGTTTGATTCACTTATTCCGCCATTGTGTGAGTTAAATCTGTTGATCTCTAAGTTCCTTGTCATGTTTCATCTCCTTCTATTCTTTCCCCCTCAACTCATATTTTAAAGTATTCATCAATATGCTCCATCCAGTTCTGATTCTCGATATACTTCTAACTTTCATATCGGTCATTCTTCTTTTTCATCTACCGCCAGAAGAATCTATTTACTTCTACTATACTCTTGGGTTTATAGTGTTTCTAGTTCTCCTATGTCTTTATATTGCTATATACATCGATATATATGGTTTATAATTTCTGGTTTATCGTTGGGCTTTATATGTTCCCTTATATTTCAAAGTCTCTGCTTCTGTCTTCTATAATCATTATCATTCACATTTAATGCTCTCTTTTATTTGCTGCAATTTATACCCCAATTTCTATTTCGGAGTTTTGTCCTTTCGTTTCTTCTTCTTGCGATTAAGCACCGCTTGTAATGGTCCAGAATTCACAGATATGAATTTTGGAACGAACATTGTTAATGTTCTAGGAAGGAAATTGTGATGGCACGATCTTGACTTGTCAAATTACTAGAATACCTTGAAAAAGGCCGAATCATCAAGAAATATTTTCTTGATATTTTAGAGGTTAAATAGAATACAAGAGTTGTATAACATGGCACATGATGATGTTATGATCTGTGAATCATCACGTTCCATTTAGAAACTCAGCATGACTTACTGTAATATAATCACGTTGATCAAGTGTCATTATATTATACTAATTCATGCTTCAGTTCCCAACACTACTTCAAAATATTCCTATTTTAAACTTGAATATTTCAGAATTTAGAAACTAAAATAGTTTCTTATATGATGTAATACATATAGCGCGAAAAGGTAAATGATTTCAAATAAGAAAAATTAAGAAAATATCTTCAGAAATATGGAGGATATTTATAATGAAAGATATGATGATATTTTAGAATTTCTAATATCAGAGGATGATGAAGAATATTGTCCACAGGGGTTTAGAGTTAGGAGCAAGGTATTCGTTAATGACTTCAGTAGGTACTGAATCATTTGGATCCTTTGAAGTCAGGTTCAGTCTTTGTAATTTGTCCACAGCCTCCTTCCTACTTTGCTCAATCCGTTTTCCAGTTCCAAAACTTCTCTTTTTCTGCGCTTTGCCAGCACACTTCATCATTATCATCCAGCTTTTACCGTTTAAAGTCGTTTATAGTTTTTGCTGCTTCATCAGCATTTTTTTTTCCATTTTCGGAGAACCAATTCGTAGTTCGGAGTGTTTTTCAGAACCTTCACATTCAAATTAAGTCCAGAAGATAGACGTTATATATACACATATAACTGTTGGCGTAGACATGCTGCGAGATTTCAAAATACTGATTGCTAATTCCCAATGATTCGTATGGCAATTCTCATTATAAGATGCGAATGAGTAAATGATGGGGTTTCAATAAATAATTATAATGACTTTTTGGAGAGGCTAAAGTCAAAGGGTAATGAAGTTGTTGGTACATCTGCTAATAATGTGGTGGAATGTAAAAGGTTCCCTGGTAACGATGGTGTATATCTCAAGGTTATAATAAAGTTAGTCTGACTGAAAAGTCGAAGTTGACTTGCTGGAGCTGTGACAAAACTGGCTACTTTGAATAGGAGTCGCAAAGTTATTTTTGTTAATAAATGCCAAAGAATCTGACGCGGATACGTTGTTTAAACTTTTACTTTGGTTTCAAGAGTTTTTTTCGGGTACATAACTGTGGGTAACATGTGGTTGGATCATCATCTCGATTGCTCATCATTCGAAGTGTCTTCAGAAATTTTCGAAGGGTTTGAACACAGATTGTAATCGTTAACATACATTTGATGTTCTAACACAGTTTTGAAGTCAAAATATAGCTTGTGAAAGATGTAAGGATCTAAGAGTGATGATTTTGGTCATATCTCGAGTTGAATTTTGAGATTTCAAAATCAGAATATGTAATTAAATTTTGAATGAGTATGGTTGTTTTAATTTCTATAAAAGAATGTATATTGTTGTGAAAGTAGGGAGTATAATGGATGATTTGCTGAATCAGATTCGTAGAATGTAACATATTATTTGTGAATTTATATATCTCTCGGGTATTACCTACCCGTTAAAAAAAAATTTCACAATTAATATTTTGTACAAAAGAATTTTATTACAGTCTTTATGAATATATATATATATATATATATATATATATATATATATATATATATATATGTATATATATATATATGTATATTTTCTTCAGATGTAACATAGATTTAATGAGTTAATGTTAAATTAAATTCATTTGATTTACAGTTGAAACTAGAATTGAATAATCCCTAAAGGCTTTAAAAAGTACATAACTTTTACGCAGTATTTCTTTAATGACATTGAAATTATGAATCAATACTTCGTTATTTGTTGATGTATGATGTTCGGTTCGTGAAATTCTTGTGAATTTCGCAAAGTACGAATGATGTTATCTGAAAAGTTTCGGGTACATCGATGATGAAAGTGTAAAATCAAATATATACTTGATTTATTATGAATTGGAATTTGTTGAATTGCAACAGAGATTGTAGTTAACGCTGGTTAAGTTGCGGACGAAGGACGTACATTATTGCATATTTGTAATATGAATTAACCGAGTAGTTAAGATTCACACACAATAGCTTAGCACGGAAAGATTTATTTCAATATATATATATATATATATATATATATATATATATATATATATATATATATATATATATATATATATATAATATACATATAAATTTCTTCAGAGGGAATGAGTTAATTCTTCATAACTCGTTGATAAAATATACACGTTATTGATTCGTAATGATGTCCACAGTGATTCTTGAACTGACGGAGTTTGTGATGTTATCGGTGTTGTTGATTCGGATGCTGACTGTACTGACGATGCTGGTAACGCTGACGGTACTGTTGATGCTGTTGGTAAAGCAAGTTTAGCTTGTTAATCACACACCATTTTTGTCAGGGTTTCTACTCTTCCTTCTATCATTTTGGTTCGCTTAACTGATTTATGGTTAGGGCTAGATTAGATAATCTCTAAGACTTTAGAGATTAGATAATCGCCGCAGAATGTTTCTCCAATGAAGTTATGAATTAATACTTCATCAGTTATTGTTGTTGGTACTCCTTGGTATCTATGGTGCGTATGACGTTGATGCTCGTGGGACAGATTGTGAAGTTGAGGTTTACGACGCGGTTGTGGTTGGAGGTGGTAATGGTACTGTTGGCGTTGATGATGGTGGTACTGGTTATGCTGCTGATGCTGGTTGAAATGTCCCGTTCTTATTGATTAAAAACGTTCCATATTAATTGATTTCGTTGCGAGGTTTTGACCTCTATATGAGACGTTTTTCAAAGACTGCATTCATTTTTAAAACAAACCATAACCTTTATTTCATAAATAAAGGTTTAAAAAACTTTACGTAGATTATCAAATAATGATAATCTAAAATATCCTGTTTACACACGACCATTACATAATGGTTTACAATACAAATATGTTACATCGAAATCAGTTTCTTGAATGCAGTTTTTACACAATATCATACAAACATGGACTCCAAATCTTGTCCTTATTTTAGTATGCAACAGCGGAAGCTCTTAGTATTCACCTGAGAATAAACATGCTTTAAACGTCAACAAAAATGTTGGTGAGTTATAGGTTTAACCTATATATATCAAATCGTAACAATAGACCACAAGATTTCATATTTCAATACACATCCCACACATAGAGATAAAAATCATTCATATGGTGAACACCTGGTAACCGACATTAACAAGATGCATATATAAGAATATCCCCATCATTCCGGGACACCCTTCGGATATGATATAAATTTCGAAGTACTAAAGCATTCGGTACTTTGGATGGGGTTTGTTAGGCCCAATAGATCTATCTTTAGGATTCGCGTCAATTAGGGTGTCTGTTCCCTAATTCTTAGATTACCAGACTTAATAAAAAGGGGCATATTCGATTTCGATAATTCAACCATAGAATGTAGTTTCACGTACTTGTGTCTATTTTGTAAATCATTTATAAAACCTGCATGTATTCTCATCCCAAAAATATTAGATTTTAAAAGTGGGACTATAACTCACTTTCACAGATTTTTACTTCGTCGGGAAGTAAGACTTGGTCACGGGTTGATTCACGAACCTATAACAATATATACATATATATCAAAGTATGTTCAAAATATATTTACAACACTTTTAATATATTTTGATGTTTTAAGTTTATTAAGTCAGCTGTCCTCGTTAGTAACCTACAACTAGTTGTCCACAGTTAGATGTACAGAAATAAATCAATAAATATTATCTTGAATCAATCCACGACCCAGTGTATACGTATCTTAGTATTGATCACAACTCAAACTATATATATTTTGGAATCAACCTCAACCCTGTATAGCTAACTCCAACATTCACATATAGAGTGTCTATGGTTGTTCCGAAATATATATAGATGTGTCGACATGATAGGTCAAAACATATCTCAAGATTACATAATATACAATACAAGTTGATTAAGTTATGGTTGGAATAGATTTGTTACCAATTTTCACGTAGCTAAAATGAGAAAAATTATCCAATCTTGTTTTACCCATAACTTCTTCATTTTAAATCCGTTTTGAGTGAATCAAATTGCTATGGTTTCATATTGAACTCTATTTTATGAATCTAAACAGAAAAAGTATAGGTTTATAGTCGGAAAAATAAGTTACAAGTCGTTTTTGTAAAGGTAGTCATTTCAGTTGAAAGAACGACGTCTAGATGACCATTTTAGAAAACATACTTCCACTTTGAGTTTAACCATAATTTTTAGATATAGTTTCATGTTCATAATAAAAATCATTTTCCCAGAATAACAACTTTTAAATCAAAGTTTATCATAGTTTTTAATTAACTAACCCAAAACATCCCGCGGTGTTACTACGACGGCGTAAATCCGGGTTTACGGTGTTTTTCGTGTTTCCAGGTTTTAAATCATTAAGTTAGCATATCATATAAATATAGAACATGTGTTTAGTTGATTTTAAAAGTCAAGTTAGAAGGATTAACTTTTATTTGCGAACAAGTTTAGAATTAACTAAACTATGTTCTAGTGATTACAAGTTTAAACCTTCGAATAAGATAGCTTTATATGTATGAATTGAATGATGTTATGAACATCATTACTACCTTAAGTTCCTTGGATAAACCTACTAGAAATGAGAAAAATTGATCTAGCTTCAAAGGATCCTTGGATGGCTTGAAAGTTCTTGAAGCAGAATCATGACACGAAAACAATTTCAAGTAAGATTTCCACTCGAAATAAGATTGTTATAGTTATAGAAATTGGATTAAAGTTTGAATATGATTATTACCTTGTATTAGAAAGATAACCTACTATAAGTAACAAAGGTTTCTTGATCTTGGATGATTACTTGGAATGGATTTAGAAAACTTGGAAGTAAACTTGCAATCTTGGAAGTATTCTTGATTTTATGAAACTAGAACTTTTGGAATTTATGAAGAACACTTAGAACTTGAAGATAGAACTTGAGAGAGATCAATTAGATGAAGAAAATTGAAGAATGAAAGTGTTTGTAGGTATTTTTGGTCGTTGGTGTATGGATTAGATATAAAGGATATGTAATTTTGTTTTCATGTAAATAAGTCATGAATGATTACTCATATTTTTGTAATTTTATGAGATATTTCATGCTAGTTGCCAAATGATGGTTCCCACATGTGTTAGGTGACTTACATGGGCTGCTAAGAGCTGATCATTGGAGTGTATATACCAATAGTACATACATCTAAAAGCTGTGTATTGTACGAGTACGAATACGGGTGCATACGAGTAGAATTGTTGATGAAACTGAACGAGGATGTAATTGTAAGCATTTTTGTTAAGTAGAAGTATTTTGATAAGTGTCTTGAAGTCTTTCAAAAGTGTATGAATACATATTAAAACACTACATGTATATACATTTTAACTGAGTCGTTAAGTCATCGTTAGTCGTTACATGTAAATGTTGTTTTGAAACCTTTAGGTTAACGATCTTGTTGAATGTTGTTAACCCATTGTTTATTATAACAAATGAGATGTTAAATTGTTATATTATCATGATATTATGATATATAATATATCTTAGTATGATATATATACAGTTAAATGCCGTTACAACGATAATCGTTACATATATGTCTCGTTTCGAAATCATTAAGTTAGTAGTCTTATTTTTTACATATGAATTTCATTGTTAATACACTTAATAATATATTTAATTATCATTTAACATAATTAACCAAGTGTATCAATATCTTAATATAATTCATATGTACCTAGTAAGACGTTGTTATAACGATAATCGTTATATATATCGTTTTCGAGTTTCTTAAATTAATAGTCTCATTTTTATGTATATAACTCATTGTTAAAATACCTAATGAGATACATACTTATAATAAAATCATGTTAACTATATATATAACCATATATATGTCATCGTATAGTTTTTACAAGTTTTAACGTTCGTGAATCACCGGTCAACTTGGGTGGTCAATTGTCTATATGAAATCTATTTCAATTAATCAAGTCTTAACAAGTTTGATTGATTAAAATGTTGGAAACACTTAATCATGTAAATAACAATTTCATTTAATATATATATAAACATGGAAAAGTTCGGGTCACTACAGTACCTACCCGTTAAATAAATTTCGTCCCGAAATTTTAAGCAGTTGGAGGTGTTGACGTATCTTCTGGAAATAAATGCGGGTATTTCTTCTTCATTTGATCTTCACGCTCCCAGGTGAACTCGGGTCCTCTACGAGAATTCCATCGAACCTTAACAATCAGTATCTTGTTTTGT
Organism: Rutidosis leptorrhynchoides; assembly: GCF_046630445.1. Taxonomy (NCBI): domain Eukaryota; kingdom Viridiplantae; phylum Streptophyta; class Magnoliopsida; order Asterales; family Asteraceae; genus Rutidosis; species Rutidosis leptorrhynchoides. The sequence goes on along the minus strand of NC_092334.1, from coordinate 369,553,785 downwards.
TTAAGTCTCTTAACCTCACGATCCATTATTTCGACGGGTTCTTCAATGAATTGAAGTTTTTCATTGATTTGGATTTCGTCCAACGGAATAGTGAGATCTTCTTTAGTAAAACATTTCTTCAAATTTGAGATGTGGAAAGTGTTATGTACAGCTGCGAGTTGTTGAGGTAGCTCCAGTTGGTAAGCTACTGGTCCGACACGATCTATAATCTTGAATGGTCCAATGTACCTTGGATTTAGTTTCCCCCGTTTACCAAATCGAACAACGCCTTTCCAAGGTGAAACCTTAAGCATGACCATTTCTCCAATTTCAAACTCTATATCTTTTCTTTTACTGTCCGCGTAGCTCTTTTGTCGACTCTGGGCGGTTTTCAATCTTTGTTGAATTTGGATGATTTTCTCGGTAGTTTCTTGTATTATCTCCGGACCCGTAATCTGTCTATCCCCCACTTCACTCCAACAAATCGGAGACCTGCACTTTCTACCATAAAGTGCTTCAAACGGCGCCATCTCAATGCTTGAATGGTAGCTGTTGTTGTAGGAAAATTCTGCTAACGGTAGATGTCGATCCCAACTGTTTCCGAAATCAATAACACAAGCTCGTAGCATGTCTTCAAGCGTTTGTATCATCCTTTCGCTCTGCCCATCAGTTTGTGGATGATAGGCAGTACTCATGTCTAGACGAGTTCCCAATGCTTGCTGTAATGTCTGCCAGAATCTTGAAATAAATCTGCCATCCCTATCAGAGATAATAGAGATTGGTATTCCATGTCTGGAGACGACTTCCTTCAAATACAGTCATGCTAACTTCTCCATCTTGTCATCTTCTCTTATTGGCAGGAAGTGTGCTGACTTGGTGAGACGATCAACTATTACCCAAATAGTATCATAACCACTTGCAGTCCTTGGCAATTTAGTAATGAAATCCATGGTAATGTTTTCCCATTTCCATTCCGGGATTTCAGGTTGTTGTAGTAGACCTGATGGTTTCTGATGTTCAGCTTTGACCTTAGAACACGTCAAACATTCTCCTACATATTTAGCAATATCGGCTTTCATACCTGGCCACCAAAAATGTTTCTTAAGATCCTTGTACATCTTCCCCGTTCCAGGATGTATTGAGTATCTAGTTTTATGAGCTTCTCTAAGTACCATTTCTCTCATATCTCCAAATTTTGGTACCCAAATTCTTTCAGCCCTATACCGGGTTCCGTCTTCCCGAATATTAAGATGCTTCTCCGATCCTTTGGGTATTTCATCCTTTAAATTTCCCTCTTTTAAAACTCCTTGTTGCGCCTCCTTTATTTGAGTAGTAAGGTTAGTGTGAATCATTATATTCATAGATTTTACTCGAATGGGTTCTCTGTCCTTTCTGCTCAAGGCGTCGGCTACCACATTTGCCTTCCTCGGGTGGTAACGAATCTCAAAGTCGTAATCATTCAACAATTCAATCCACCTACGCTGCCTCATATTCAGTTGTTTCTGATTAATTATGTGTTGAAGACTTTTGTGGTCGGTATATATAATACTTTTGACCCCATATAAGTAGTGCCTCCAAGTCTTTAATGCAAAAACAACCGCGCCTAATTCCAAATCATGCGTCGTATAATTTTGCTCGTGAATCTTCAATTGTCTAGACGCATAAGCAATCACCTTCGTCCGTTGCATTAATACACAACCGAGACCTTGCTTTGATGCGTCACAATAAATCACAAAATCATCATTCCCTTCAGGCAATGACAATATAGGTGCCGTAGTTAGCTTTTTCTTCAATAATTGAAATGCCTTATCTTGTTCATCCTTCCATTCAAATTTCTTCCCTTTATGCGTTAATGCAGTCAAGGGTTTTGCTATTTTGGAGAAATCTTGGATGAATCTTCTGTAGTAACCAGCCAATCCTAAAAATTGACGTATATGCTTCGGAGTTTTTGGGGTTTCCCACTTTTCAACGGTTTCGATCTTTTCCGGGTCCACCTGGATACCTTCTTTGTTCACTATGTGACCGAGGAATTGAACTTCTTCCAACCAAAATGCACACTTTGAAAACTTAGCGTACAGTTTTTCTTTCCTCAATATTTCTAGCACTTTTCTCAAATGTTCTTCGTGCTCTTGATCATTCTTTGAGTAAATAAGTATGTCATCGATGAAAACAATGACAAACTTGTCAAGATATAGCCCACACACTCGGTTCATAAGGTCCATGAACACAGCTGGTGCGTTAGTCAATCCAAATGGCATAACCATAAACTCGTAATGACCATAACGCGTCCTAAAAGCAGTTTTTGGAATATCATCCTCCTTTACTCGCATTTGATGATATCCAGAATGTAAATCGATCTTCGAATAAATCGACGAGCCTTGTAGTTGATCAAATAAGTCGTCAATTCTCGGCAGTGGATAAAGGTTTTTGATGGTAAGTTTGTTCAACTCTCTGTAGTCAATACACAACCTAAATGTACCATCCTTCTTCTTGACAAACAAAACAGGAGCTCCCCATGGTGATGTGCTTTGTCGAATGAAACCACGTTCTAATAGTTCTTGCAGTTGGCTTTGCAGTTCTTTCATCTCGCTGGGTGCGAGTCTATAAGGAGCACGAGCTATTGGTGCAGCTCCTGGTACAAGATCTATTTGAAATTCAACAGATCGATGTGGAGGTAGTCCCGGTAATTCTTTCGGAAATACATCGGGAAATTCTTTTACGACGGGAACATCATTGATGCTCTTTTCTTCAGTTTGTACTTTCTCGACGTGTGCTAGAACAGCATAGCAACCTTTTCTTATTAGTTTTTGTGCCTTCAAATTACTAATAAGATGTAGCTTCATGTTGCCCTTTTCTCCGTACACCATTAAGGGTTCTCTTTCTTCTCGTACAATGCGAATTGCATTTTTATAACATACGATCTCTGCTTTCACCTTCTTCAGCCAGTCCATGCCAACTATTACATCAAAACTCCCTAACTCTACTGGTATCAAATCAATCTTTAATATTTCGCTACCCAGTTTAATTTCTTGATTCCGGCATATATTATCTGCTGAAATTAATTTACCATTTGCTAATTCTAGTAAAAATTTACTATCCAACGGCGTCAATGGACAACTTAATTTAGCACAAAAATCTCTACTCATATAGCTTCTATCCGCACCCGAACCAAATAAAACGTAAGCAGATTTATTGTCAATAAGAAACGTACCCGTAACAAGCTCCGGGTCTTCCTGTGCCTCTGCCGCATTAATATTGAAAACTCTTCCACGGCCTTGTCCATTCGTGTTCTCCTAGTTCGGGCAATTTCTAATAATGTGGCCCGGTTTTCCACATTTATAACAAACTACATTGGCATAACTTGCTCCGACACTACTTGCTCCGCCATTACTCGTTCCGACACCATTTGTTCCTTTCGTTCTGTTAACCCCTGGTCCGTAGACCTCATACTTCGCCGCGCTATGACCATTTCTTTTAGACTTGTTGCAAAATTTGATGCAGAACCCCGAGTGATACTTTTCACACCTTTGGCATAGCTGCTTCTGATTGTTGTTGTTATTGCGGTTGTTATTGTTGTTGGGATGATTGTTGTAGTTGCTGTTGTTGTTGTTGTTGTTGTTGTTGTTGGGCCGTTTGTTGTAGTTGCGATTGATGTTGCGATTGTTGGGATAATTGTTGCGATTATTATTGTAATTGCTGTTGTTGTTGTATTGGTGATTCTTATCACCGTTTTCCTCCCACTTTCTTTTGACTTGCTTCACATTGGCCTCTTCAGCCGTCTGTTCTTTAATTCTTTCGTCAATCTGGTTCACTAGTTTGTGATTCTACATGCCTGTTGTATGGAGGCGGGCTCATGTGAACTTATATCTTCTTGGATTCTTTCCGGTAATCCTTTCACAAACGCGTCGATCTTCTCTTCCTCATCTTCGAACGCTCCCGGACACAATAGGCAGACTTCTGTGAATCGTCTTTCGTACGTGGTAATATCAAATCCTTGGGTTCGTAACCCTCTAAGTTCTATCTTGAGCTTATTGACCTCGGTTCTGGGACGGTACTTCTCGTTCATCAATTGCTTGAATGCTGACCACGGTAGTGCGTACGCATCATCTTGTCCCACTTGTTCTAGATAAGTATTCCACCATGTTAACGCAGAACCTGTGAACGTAGCGTACTTCAATTTGTCCTCTTCAGTACATTTACTTATGGCAAACACCGATTCGACCTTCTCGGTCCTCCGTTTCACTCCGATCGGTCCTTCGGTTCCATCAAATTCCAAAGGTTTGCAGGCAGTGAATTCTTTGTAGGTGCATCCTACACGATTTCCTGTACTGCTAGATCCAAGGTTATTGTTGGTATGTAGCGCAGCCTGTACTACGGCTATGTTTGAAGCTAGAAAAGTACGGAATTCCTCTTCATTCATATTCACGGTGTGTCGAGTAGTCGGTGCCATTTCCTTTAAAATAGTCAAATGGAACAAGTTAATCATACAGAATATTAAGAGTAGTTAATAGTATTTCGTAGCATAATATGAACTCATTTATAAAAGCTTTTTCTTCATATTAGCGTTTTATAAGTTTAAATTCGGGTAGTACCTACCCGTTAAGTTCATACTTAGTAGCTAATATACAATTCAACTACTACAATTCTATATGAAAAACTGATTATAATAATATTTCGCGTTCAAACTTTTATACAATATTTTACAAACTTACAATACCGCTTATTTTACATAAAGCATGAAATATAGCACACAATAACTTTGATACAAGATAGTTGTGAAGATAATTCTAGCTAGTACACAAGTCGTTCAGTAAAGGCAATAAAGACACGTAATTCATACGTCCAGAAACAAGTCATGCATTCTGGTTTTACTAGGACTACTTCCCATCCTTGGTCTTGTGGAACATAACCGTTATAGCCGTTGATAAGACAGCATGTTGTAACGTCGTCAAAGGGACGAGGGTTACGTAATGACCAACAGTATTGTAATAACCTAAAAACCTCATTTCTTACCCCAATTACCGACTCCGTCACTTGTGGGAACGTTTTGTTTAATAGTTGTAGCTCGATGTTCTTTTTCTCACTTTGGTGAGAAGTGAACATTACTAACCCGTAAGCATAGCATGCTTCTTTATGTTGCATGTTAGCCGCTTTTTCTAAATCATGAAGTCCTATATTCGGATACATTGAGTCAAAATAATTTCTTAACCCGTTGCGTAAAATAGCATTTGGGTTCCCCGCAATATATGCGTCAAAGTAAACACATCGTAACTTATGGGTTTCCCAATGTGATATCCCCCATCTTTCAAACGAAAGTCTCTTATAAACTAAGACATTCTTGGAACGTTCTTCGAATGTCTTACAAACTGATTTCGCCTTAAATAGTTGTGCCGAGGAATTCTGACTGACTCTAGACAAGATTTCATCAATCATGTCTCCGGGTAGGTCTCTTAAAATATTAGGTTGTCTATCCATTTTGTGTTTTTAAACTGTAAAATAGACAAGAGTTAGATTCATAAAAAAAATTACTTATTAATACAAGCAATTTTTACATATATCATAAAGCATAAGCACACTATATTACATATATTACACCACACGAATACAACTATCTTATTCCGACTCGCTCGTTTCTTCTTCTTCGGTTTTGGTTCATTTTGCCAAGTTTCTAGGGATATATGATGTTCCCCTAATACGAGCCGTCATTTTCCACATTGGTTTAGAAAAACCTGGTGGTTTAGAGGTTCCCGGGTCATTGTTACAACTTATGGGCTTCGGGGGTAGACGATACATATAAAGTTCATCGGGGTTGGAATTAGATTTCTCTATTTTTATGCCCTTTCCCTTATTATTTTCTTTTGCCTTTTTAAATTCAGTTGGGGTAATTTCTATAACATCATCGGAATTCTCGTCGGAATCCGATTCATCGGAGAATTGGTAATCCTCCCAATATTTTGCTTCCTTGGCGGAAACACCATTGACCATAATTAACCTTGGTCGGTTGGTTGAGGATTTTCTTTTACTTAATTGTTTTATTATTTCCCCCACCGGTTCTATTTCCTCCTCCGGTTCCTCCTCTTCCGGTTCTGATTCTTCTTCCGGTTCTGATTATTCTTCCGGTTCTTCTTCGGGAACTTGTGAATCAGTCCAATATATATTCGACTCTTCGTTATTATTAGGTGAGTCAATGGGATTTGTGCTAGAGGTAGACATCTATCACACAATATCAAACATGTTAAGAGATTAATATATCACATAATATATACATGTTAATAATATATAGTTTCCAACAAAAATGTTAAGCAATCATTTTTAAAGAAAACACGGTCGAAGTCCAGACTCACTAATGCATCCTAACAAACTCAATAAGACACACTAATGCAAATTTTCTGGTTCTCTAAGACTAACGCTCGGATACCAACTGAAATATCCCGTTCTTATTGATTAAAAACGTTCCATATTAATTGATTTCGTTGCGAGGTTTTGACCTCTATATGAGACGTTTTTCAAAGACTGCATTCATTTTTAAAACAAACCATAACCTTTATTTCATAAACACGGTCGAAGTCCAGACTCACTAATGCATCCTAACAAACTCGATAAGACACACTAATGCAAATTTTCTGGTTCTCTAAGACCAACGCTCGGATACCAACTGAAATATCCCGTTCTTATTGATTAAAAACGTTCCATATTAATTGATTTCGTTGCGAGGTTTTGACCTCTACATGAGACATTTTTCAAAGACTGCATTCATTTTTAAAACAAACCATAACCTTTATTTCATAAATAAAGGTTTAAAAAGCTTTACGTAGATTATCAAATAATGATAATCTAAAATATCCTGTTTACACACGACCATTACATAATGGTTTACAATACAAATATGTTACATCGAAATCAGTTTCCTGAATGCAGTTTTTACACAATATCATACAAACATGGACTCCAAATCTTGTCCTTATTTTAGTATGCAACAGCGGAAGCTCTTAGTATTCACCTGAGAATAAACATGCTTTAAACGTCAACAAAAATGTTGGTGAGTTATAGGTTTAACCTATATATATCAAATCGTAACAATAGACCACAAGATTTCATATTTCAATACACATCCCATACATAGAGAAAAAAATCATTCATATGGTGAACACCTGGTAACCGACATTAACAAGATGCATATATAAGAATATCCCCATCATTCCGGGACACCCTTCGGATATGATATAAATTTCGAAGTACTAAAGCATCCGGTACTTTGGATGGGGTTTGTTAGGCCCAATAGATCTATCTTTTGGATTCGCGTCAATTAGGGTGTCTGTTCCCTAATTCTTAGATTACCAGACTTAATAAAAAGGGGCATATTTGTGATGACCCGGAAAATTCTGACCAAAATTAAACTTAATCTTGTATGATTAACGTTTCCGACACGATAAACAAAGTCTATGAAGTTAAATCTCAAAATTTTGAACTGTTCAATTAATCTTCGATTGTTCTCAACGAAACGTGAACAATTATATATAGATACATATACTATAACTTGAAAACGTAACAAAGTGTTGAGGATATGATACTGTGCATTAAACTTATTGGTTTAATTATCTGATTGATATATTTAACTACAGAGTTAAAAGATTATGCCAAACGATTCAAGTAAAAGATATTTACCGAGTCTCTTAAGAATTATGATATTATTACGAGTCTCTGTTGAGAGGTCCACTTGATTTGAGAAATCATTCATTTTAACGGTAATCGGAATAAATGGTGAATTATTTGTTTAAATAACGTAATTTGGACACATACAATAATAAGGAATATTAACTGTTAAGAATTAATTATATGAATAACTTGCGATACGTATTTTAAAACGTGTTTATAAATATTGAGAATAGATATTAACTTGGTTATGAAACGTTTGATAAATACTATTATATTAATAAATAACGAGACAATGATTTATAGAAGTAAATGACCAAAATATTCTAAAGTTTAAGATATACTCTGGGTGGTATAATTTAGGGATAATTTAAGGCTATATTTTGACAAAGGTACGTGTCCCAGAATGAAAATTACAAGTTTTCTCAGCGTACGAAGGGACACTCGAAAAACCGAAACCGGGACATAAGTCGCGTAACAACGTACGACTTATCGGAACAAAAATTACAAGTTAACTATGCATGTGAATTTAATATAATATATAATTAATTATATAAATTAAATATATTATATATATTATTAATTATTATGTCGACAAACAAAAAAACAAAAATATGTGAGCTGGATCTGGCGGCCATGCGATCGCATGAGAAATAGGCATAAAACCCATGCGATCGCATGGGCATCAGAATCAGGAATTATGTCTATAAATACCAGGTTTCTGCGCGAGTTGTTTACACATATATTACTATGTGTAAATTTATTTATTTAAATTATTATTATTATTATTATTATTATTATTATTATTATTATTATTATTAAGATTATTATTATTTATTTTATTATTATTAATAGTATTATTATTATTATTAATTATATCACTTAAAATACTACGACGAGGTCATGAGCGTGTCACTTTCAAAATGGGTTTTCAAGTGGGATAGAGCTAAGGAAACTATGGGTTATTACTAAGGAGGTTATGGGTATTGTTCGAGGGTTTTGCTCATAAGTCAAACCTAGTGTTTATCATCTCCGTTACTTCCACGTACTATCCTACAATATTGAATCTCAATATTGATACGTAAGCACTCATATTTTATCTTTTATATATTAATTGTGTATCCATGTCTAGTGCTCGAGTATATATATTTATACATACGTGTATGCTAAATTTTGTTGTTAAACAGTTTATAATAGATCATGAATTAAATACATATATTACTGGTAAAAGGTATATGATATACATGTTTTTGGAAAGCTGACGAAAAATCAATAACTTTTCATTTAGATATCGAATAATTTCGATGAACGGATTAAAAGATATGAGCAACTGAATTATGATTGAAGTTAATTGAAATTGCTTTTGAATCTACAATTAAGATTTAAACAACTTGTTTACGAGATTGATAAATTGGATTTTTGAATATTACCAACCGAGTAAATGAATACTTATATAAGGTACGTCTCGTTTTGTTAAACTATTGTCAAAATTGACTTTTTGAAACGACTTTGGATAACTTTTATATGTCGATCTCGAGCATTAGGATTGTGATACACTATGACCTGACCTAGATTGATAGACATTTATTGACCAACATATGTTCTCTAGGTTGAGATCTACGATTCTTTGATATACCGAGTTTCGGTTACATTACGATGAACAACTGTATGTGCTGCTAAGGTGAGTTTCATTTGCTCCCTTTTTAATTGCTTTTGCAATATATATTTTTGAGCTGAGAATACATGCACTTTATTTTAAACACAATGGATACAAGTACATACTAAATTCTACACTGAGTTTGAACCGAAAATCCCTTAGCTTTGGTAACTAGTAACTGCCAGTTATAAGAACTGGTGGGCACGAGTAGTAGTATATGGATCCATAGGGCTTGATATCCTCGTCCGAGCTAGAGCACTAGCCTTTTAACGGACGTATGCTATTTGAGAAGCGTACACGTTGGTTTGCGTATATTATTAAGATGATTATACAAAGGGTACAAATTATATATACGTTAAGTTTAGTTACCAGGGTGCTCAATTTCGTAGAATATTTTGATAAACGTTTCTGGATGAAACAACTGAAATCTTGTGATCCATCTTTATATACAGATTATGCGAAACATACAAACTATGAACTCACCAACCTTTGTGTTGACACTTGTTAGCATGTTTATTCTCAGGTTCCCTAGAAGTCTTCCGCTGTTGGCTTATATGATAGACAAGCTATGTGCATGGAGTCTTATATGGCATATTTTTCAAGAAAACGTTGCATTCACCAATTCATCATCATGTACCTTATTTTGACTGCATTGTCAACGGAAGTACTATTGTAAACTATTATATACGGTGATTGTCTATATGTAGAAATCATCAGATGTCGAAAACCTTTGATTTAAATATTCATTTATGGTATGCCTTTTCAAAAGAATGCAATGTTTACAAAACGTATCATATAGAGGTCAAATACCTCGCAATGAAATCAATGAATGACGTGTTCGTCCATATGGATTTGGAGCGATCGTCACAGTTGGTATCAGAGTGTTGGTCCTAGCGAATCAGGTCTTGCATGAATGTGTCTAACTGATAGTTGTTAAGATGCATTAGTAAGTCTGGACTTCGACCGTGTCTGCAAGTTAAAAGTTTTGCTTATCATTTCTTGTCGGAAATTACATGCTTATCATTCTTAAGTCTAGACACGTTTTCCTGCATTTATTGCATAAATAGTGTATAGACAAAAATTCATATCTTAGCGTATCTGTTACTGTAAACTTTTCCTGATATCATTCGAAAATTTCTCCGTGATTTATGGAATTTGGTATTATATATACATATGTAAATTATGTATTGAAGAATACTAAACTAAATTCTATAATCTAATTCATATCAAAAATCATCTCCCTATTTATACAAGATGGATCCCGTATCTAGTTCAAACTCTGACAGCTATTCCGATATGGATATTCACCTGAATTCCGAAGACAGTGTAACCGGAATGGATCAACCAATTAGCCATAATCTATTCTAAATGAATTGTGGATGGGTTCGTAGCCTACTTAATTATTGGAGACAAGAAGAAGGCGATCCCTTTAACCCACCACATTGCCCGCTTGGTGAAGAACCTGAAGCACTTACCGGTGAACCTGTTCGAGACACCATTTTCTCTCTCATTTCCAGAGTATCTCGTCACGATAATATACTATCTCAAATTCTGGATCTTATTCATCCCCTCGTCCGAACTGCCAATCATCCCGGTGTAGTAGAAGAATTCAACGAGCTTCGTGCTCGGGTAGTGGCTTTGGAGAATATGGTGCAAAGGTTACAAACACCAGCAGCATTACCGGCATCAACAGTACCACCGACAACAACACCAACAGTACCATTACCACCACCAACAACATCTGCATCGCAAACCTCAACTTTACAATCTGTTCCACGAGCATCAACGTCATACGCACCGTAGTTACCAAGAAATACCAGCAACAATAACCGATGAAGTATTAACTCATTTCCCCTGAAGAAATTTTATGTATATTTAATATATATGAATTTTGAAATCAAAATAAATATTTTCGTACTAAGCTATTACGTGTGAATCTTAACTGGTAGGTGAAATGTCCCGTTCTTATTGATTAAAAACGTTCCATATTAATTGATTTCGTTGCGAGGTTTTGACCTCTATATGAGACGTTTTTCAAAGACTGCATTCATTTTAAAACAAACCATAACCTTTATTTCATTAATAAAGGTTTAAAAAGCTTTACGTAGATTATCAAATAATGATAATCAAAAATATCCTGTTTACACACGACCATTACATAATGGTTTACAATACAAATATGTTACAACAAAATAAGTTTCTTGAATGCAGTTTTTACACAATATCATACAAGCATGGACTCCAAATCTCGTCCTTATTTAAGTATGCGACAGCGGAAGCTCTTAATAATCACCTGAGAATAAACATGCTTAAAACGTCAACAAAAATGTTGGTGAGTTATAGGTTTAACCTATATATATCAAATCATAATAATAGACCACAAGATTTCATATTTCAATACACACCCCATACATAGAGATAAAAATCATTCATATGGTGAACACCTGGTAACCGACATTAACAAGATGCATATATAAGAATATCCCCATCATTCCGGGACACCCTTCGGATATGATATAAATTTCGAAGTACTAAAGCATCCGGTACTTTGGATGGGGTTTGTTAGGCCCAATAGATCTATCTTTAGGATTCGTGTCAATTAGGGTGTCTGTTCCCTAATTCTTAGATTACCAGACTTAATAAAAAGGGGCATATTCGATTTTGATAATTGAACCATAGAATGTAGTTTCACGTACTTGTGTCTATTTTGTAAATCATTTATAAAACCTGCATGTATTCTCATCCCAAAAATATTAGATTTTAAAAGTGGGACTATAACTCACTTTCACAGATTTTTACTTCGTCGGGAAGTAAGACTTGGCCACTGGTTGATTCACGAACCTATAACAATATATACATATATATCAAAGTATGTTCAAAATATATTTACAACACTTTTAATATATTTTGATGTTTTAAGTTTATTAAGTCAGCTGTCCTCGTTAGTAACCTACAACTAGTTGTCCACAGTTAGATGTACAGAAATAAATCGATAAATATTATCTTGAATCAATCCACGACCCAGTGTATACGTATCTCAGTATTGATCACAACTCAAACTATATATATTTTGGAATCAACCTCAACCCTGTATAGCTAACTCCAACATTCACATATAGAGTGTCTATGGTTGTTCCGAAATATATATAGATGTGTCGACATGATAGGTCGAAACATTGTATACGTGTCTATGGTATCTCAAGATTACATAATATATAATACAAGTTGATTAAGTTATGGTTGGAATAGATTTGTTACCAATTTTCACGTAACTAAAATGAGAAAAATTATCCAATCTTGTTTTACCCATAACTTCTTCATTTTAAATCCGTTTTGAGTGAATCAAATTGCTATGGTTTCATATTGAACTCTATTTTATGAATCTAAACAAAAAAAGTATAGGTTTCTAGTCGGAAAAATAAGTTACAAGTCGTTTTTGTAAAGGTAGTCATTTCAGTCGAAAGAACGACGTCTAGATGACCATTTTAGAAAACATACTTCCACTTTGAGTTTAACCATAATTTTTGGATATAGTTTCATGTTCATAATAAAAATCATTTTCTCAGAATAACAACTTTTAAATCAAAGTTTATCATAGTTTTTAATTAACTAACCCAAAACAGCCCGCGGTGTTACTACGACGGCGTAAATCCGGTTTTACGGTGTTTTTCGTGTTTCCAGGTTTTAAATCATTAAGTTAGCATATCATATAGATATAGAACATGTGTTTAGTTGATTTTAAAAGTCAAGTTAGAAGGATTAACTTTTGTTTGCGAACAAGTTTAGAATTAACTAAACTATGTTCTAGTGATTACAAGTTTAAACCTTCGAATAAGATAGCTTTATATGTATGAATCGAATGATGTTATGAACATCATTACTACCTTAAGTTCCTTGGATGAACCTACTGGAAAAGAGAAAAATGGATCTAGCTTCAATGGATCCTTGGATGGCTCAAAGTTCTTGAAGCAAAATCATGACACGAAAACAAGTTCAAGTAAGATCATCACTTGAAATAAGATTGTTATAGTTATAGAAATTGAACCAAAGTTTGAATATGTTTATTACCTTGTATTAGAATGATAACCTACTGTAAGAAACTAAGATTTCTTGAGGTTGGATGATCACCTTACAAGATTGGAAGTGAGCTAGCAAACTTGAAAGTATTCTTGATTTTATGAAACTAGAACTTTTGGAATTTATGAAGAACACTTAGAACTTGAAGATAGAACTTGAGAGAGTTCAATTAGATGAAGAAAATTGAAGAATGAAAGTGTTTGTAGGTGTTTTTGGTCGTTGGTGTATGGATTAGATATAAAGGATATGTAATTTTGTTTTCATGTAAATAAGTCATGAATGATTACTCATATTTTTGTAATCTTATGAGATATTTCATGCTAGTTGCCAAATGATGGTTCCCACATGTGTTAGGTGACTCACATGGGCTGCCAAGAGCTGATCATTGGAGTGTATATACCAATAGTACATACATCTAAAAGCTGTGTATTGTACGAGTACGAATACGGGTGCATACGAGTAGAATTGTTGATGAAACTGAACGAGAATGTAATTGTAAGCATTTTTGTTAAGTAGAAGTATTTTGATAAGTGTATTGAAGTCTTTCAAAAGTGTATAAATACATATTAAAACACTACATGTATATACATTTTAACTGAGTCGTTAAGTCATCGTTAGTCGTTACATGTAAGTGTTGTTTTGAAACCTTTAGGTTAACGATCTTGTTAAATGTTGTTAACCCAATGTTTATAATATCAAAAGAGATTTTAAATTATTATATTATCATGATATTATGATGTACGAATATCTCTTAATATGATATATATACATTAAATGTCGTTACAACGATAAACGTTACATATATGTCTCGTTTCAAAATCATTAAGTTAGTAGTCTTGTTTTTACATATGTAGTTCATTGTTAATATAATTAATGATATGTTTACTTATCATAATATCATGTTAACTATATATATAACCATATATATGTCATCATATAGTTTTTTTTACAAGTTTTAACGTTCGTGAATCACCGGTCAACTTGGGTGGTCAATTGTCTATATGAAACCTATTTCAATTAATCAAGTCTTAACAAGTTTGATTACTTAACATGTTGGAAACATTTAATCATGTAAACATCAATCTCAATTAATATATATAAACATGGAAAAGTTCGGGTCACTACAGTACCTACCCGTTAAATAAATTTCGTCCCGAAATTTTAAGCTGTTGAAGGTGTTGACGAATCTTCTGGAAATAGATCCGGGTATTTCTTCTTCATCTGATCTTCACGCTCCCAGGTGAACTCGGGTCCTCTACAAGCATTCCATCGAACCTTAACAATTGGTATCTTGTTTTGCTTAAGTCTTTTAACCTCACGATCCATTATTTCGACGGGTTCTTCGATGAATTGGAGTTTTTCGTTGATTTGGATTTCATCTAACGGAATAGTGAGATCTTCTTTAGCAAAACATTTCTTCAAATTCGAGACGTGGAAAGTGTTATGTACAGCCGCGAGTTGTTGAGGTAACTCAAGTCGGTAAGCTACTGGTCCGACACGATCAATAATCTTGAATGGTCCAATATACCTTGGATTTAATTTCCCTCGTTTACCAAATCGAACAACGCCTTTCCAAGGTGAAACTTTAAGCATGACCATCTCTCCAATTTCAAATTCTATATCTTTTCTTTTAATGTCAGCGTAGCTCTTTTGTCGACTTTGGGCGGTTTTCAACCGTTGTTGAATTTGGATGATCTTCTCGGTAGTTTCTTGTATAATCTCCGGACCCGTAATCTGTCTATCCCCCACCTCACTCCAACAAATCGGAGACCTGCACTTTCTACCATAAAGTGCTTCAAACGGCTCCATCTCAATGCTTGAATGGTAGCTGTTGTTGTAGGAAAATTCTGCTAACGGTAGATGTCGATCCCAACTGTTTCCGAAATCAATAACACATGCTCGTAGCATGTCTTCAAGCGTTTGTATCGTCCTTTCGCTCTGCCCATCAGTTTGTGGATGATAGGCAGTACTCATGTCTAGACGAGTTCCTAATGCTTGCTGTAATGTCTGCCAGAATCTTGAAATAAATCTGCCATCCCTATCAGAGATAATAGAGATTGGTATTCCATGTCTGGAGACGACTTCCTTCAAATACAGTCGTGCTAACTTCTCCATCTTGTCATCTTCTCTTATTGGTAGGAAGTGTGCTGATTTGGTGAGACGATCAACTATTACCCAAATAGTATCAAAACCACTTGCAGTCCTTGGCAATTTAGTGATGAAATCCATGGTAATGTTTTCCCATTTCCATTCCGGGATTTCGGGTTGTTGAAGTAGACCTGATGGTTTCTGATGCTCAGCATTGACCTTAGAACACGTCAAACATTCTCCTACGTATTTAGCAACATCGGCTTTCATACCCGGCCACCAAAAATGTTTCTTGAGATCCTTGTACATCTTCCCCGTTCCAGGATGTATTGAGTATCTGGTTTTATGAGCTTCTCTAAGTACCATTTCTCTCATATCTCCAAATTTTGGTACCCAAATCCTTTCAGCCCTATACCGGGTTCCGTCTTCCCGAATATTAAGATGCTTCTCCGATCCTTTGGGTATTTCATCCTTTAAATTTCCCTCTTTTAAAACTCCTTGTTGCGCCTCCTTTATTTGAGTAGTAATGTTATTATGAATCATTATATTCATAGATTTTACTCGAATGGGTTCTCTATCCTTCCTGCTCAAGGCATCGGCTACCACATTTGCCTTCCCCGGGTGGTAACGAATCTCAAAATCGTAATCATTCAATAATTCAATCCACCTACGCTGCCTCATATTCAGTTGTTTCGGATTAAATATGTGTTGAAGACTTTTGTGGTCGGTATATATAATACTTTTGACCCCATATAAGTAGTGCCTCCAAGTCTTTAATGCAAAAACAACCGCGCCTAATTCCAAATCATGCGTCGTATAATTTTGTTCGTGAATCTTCAATTGTCTAGACGCATAAGCAATCACCTTCGTTCGTTGCATTAATACACAACCGAGACCTTGCTTTGATGCGTCACAATAAATCACAAAATCATCATTCCCTTCCGGCAATGACAATATAGGTGCCGTAGTTAGCTTTTTCTTCAATAACTGAAACGCTTTCTCTTGTTCATCATTCCATTCAAATTTCTTCCCTTTATGCGTTAATGCAGTCAAGGGTTTTGCTATTCTGGAAAAGTCTTGGATGAACCTTCTGTAGTAACCAGCTAGTCCTAAAAACTGGCGTATGTGTTTCGGAGTTTTTGGGGTTTCCCACTTTTCAACAGTTTCTATCTTTGCCGGATCCACCTTAATACCTTCTTTGTTCACTATGTGACCGAGGAATTGAACTTCTTCCAACCAAAATGCACACTTTGAAAACTTAGCGTACAATTCTTCCTTCCTCAATACTTCTAACACCTTTCTCAAATGTTCACCGTGTTCTTGGTCATTCTTTGAGTAAATAAGTATGTCATCAATGAAAACAATGACAAACTTGTCAAGGTATGGTCCACACACTCGGTTCATAAGGTCCATGAACACAGCTGGTGCATTAGTTAAACCAAACGGCATGACCATAAACTCGTAATGACCGTAACGTGTTCTGAAAGCAGTCTTTGGAATATCATCTTCTTTCACCCGCATTTGATGATACCCGGAACGTAAGTCAATCTTTGAATAAACAGACGAGCCTTGTAGTTGATCAAATAAGTCGTCGATTCTCGGTAGTGGGTAGCGGTTCTTGATGGTAAGTTTGTTCAACTCTCGGTAGTCGATACACAACCTGAATGTACCATCTTTCTTCTTGACAAACAAAACAGGAGCTCCCCACGGTGATGTGCTTGGTCGAATGAAACCACGCTTTAAAAGTTCTTGTAATTGGCTTTGCAGTTCTTTCATCTCGCTGGGTGCGAGTCTGTAAGGAGCACGAGCTATTGGTGCAGCTCCTGGTACAAGATCTATTTGAAATTCAACGGATCGATGTGGGGGTAATCCCGGTAATTCTTTCGGAAATACATCGGGAAATTCTTTTGCGACGGGAACATCATTGATGCTCTTTTCTTCAGTTTGTACTTTCTCGACGTGTGCTAGAACAGCATAGCAACCTTTTCTTATTAGTTTTTGTGCCTTCAAATTACTAATAAGATGTAGCTTCATGTTGCCCTTTTCTCCGTACACCATTAAGGGTTTTCCTTTTTCTCGTATAATGCGAATTGCATTTTTGTAACAAACGATCTCTGCTTTCACTTCTTTCAACCAGTCCATACCGATTATCACATTAAAACTCCCTAACTCTACTGGTATCAAGTCAATCTTAAATGTTTCGCTAACCAGTTTAATTTCTCGATTCCGACATATATTATCTGCTGAAATTAATTTACCATTTGCTAATTCGAGTAAAAATTTACTATCCAAAGGCGTCAATGGACAACTTAATTTAGCACAAAAATCTCTACTCATATAGCTTCTATCCGCACCCGAATCAAATAAAACGTAAGCAGATTTATTGTCAATAAGAAACGTACCCGTAACAAGCTCCGGGTCTTCCTGTGCCTCTGCCGCATTAATATTGAAAACTCTTCCGCGGCCTTGTCCATTCGTGTTCTCCTGGTTCGGGCAATTTCTAATAATGTGGCCCGGTTTTCCACATTTATAACAAACTACATTGGCATAACTTGCTCCGACACTACTTGCTCCACCATTACTCGTTCCGACACCATTTGTTCCTTTCGTTCTATTAACCCCTGGTCCGTAGACCTCACACTTCACCGCGCTATGACCATTTCTTTTACACTTATTGCAAAATTTGGTGCAAAACCCCGAGTGATACTTTTCACACCTTTGGCATAGCTGCTTCTGATTGTTGTTGTTGTTGCGGTTATTATTGTTGTTGGGATGATTGTTGTAGTTGCTGTTGTTGTTGTTGTTGTTGGGCCGTTTGTTGTAATTGCGATTGATGTTGCGATTGTTGGGATAATTGTTGCGATTATTGTTGTAATTGCTGTTGTTGTTATATTGGTGATTCTTATCACCGTTTTCCTCCCACTTTCTTTTGACTTGCTTCACATTGGCCTCTTCAACAGTCTGTTCTTTAATTCTTTCTTCAATCTGGTTCACTAGTTTGTGAGCCATTCTACATGCCTGTTGTATGGAGGCGGGTTCGTGTGAACTTATATCTTCTTGGATTCTTTCCGGTAATCCTTTCACAAACGCGTCGATCTTCTCTTCCTCATCTTCGAATGCTCCCGGACACAATAGGCACAATTCTGTGAATCATCTTTCGTACGTGGTAATATCAAATCCTTGGGTTCGTAACCCTCTAAGTTCTGTCTTGAGCTTATTGACCTCGGTTCTGGGACAGTACTTCTCGTTCATCAAGTGCTTGAATGCTGACCACGGTAGTGCGTACGCATCATCTTGTCCCACTTGCTCTAGATAGGTATTCCACCATGTTAACGCAGAACCTGTGAAGGTATGCGTAGCGTACTTCACTTTGTCCTCTTCAGTACACTTACTTATGGCAAACACCGATTCAACCTTCTCGGTCCACCGTTTCAATCCGATCGGTCCTTCGGTTCCATCAAATTCCAAAGGTTTGCAGGCAGTGAATTCTTTGTAGGTGCATCCTACACGATTTCCTGTACTGCTAGATCCAAGGTTATTGTTGGTAGGTAGTGCAGCCTGTACTGCGGCTATGTTTGAAGCTAGAAAAGTACGGAATTCCTCTTCATTCATATTCACGGTGTGTCGAGTAGTCGGTGCCATTTCCTTCAAAATTATCAAATGGAACAAGTTAATCATACAGAATATTAAGAGTAGTTAATAGTATTTCGTAGCATAATATGAACTCATTTATAAAAGCTTTTTCTTCATATTAGCGTTTTATAAGTTTAAATTCGGGTAGTACCTACCCGTTAAGTTCATACTTAGTAGCTAATATACAATTCAACTACTACAATTCTATATGAAAAACTGATTATAATAATATTTCGCGTTCAAACTTTTATACAATATTTTACAAACTTACAATACCGCTTATTTTACATAAAGCATGAAATATAGCACACAATAACTTTGATACAAGATAGTTGTGAAGACAATTCTAGCTAGTACACAAGTCGTTCAGCAAAGGCAATAAAGACACGTAATTCATACGTCCAGAAACAAGTCATGCATTCTGGTTTTACTAGGACTACTTCCCATCCTTGGTCTTGTGCAACATAACCGTTATGGCCGTTGATAAGACAGCGTGTTGTAACGTCATCAAAGGGACGAGGGTTACGTAATGTCCAACAGTCCCGTAATAATCTAAAAACCTCATTTCTTACCCCAATTACCGACTCCGTCACTTGTGGAAACGTTTTGTTTAATAGTTGTAGCCCGATGTTCTTGTTCTCACTTTGGTGAGAAGCGAACATTACTAATCCGTAAGCATAACATGCTTCTTTATGTTGCATGTTAGCCGCTTTTTCTAAATCACGAAGTCCAATATTCGGATATATTGAGTCAAAATAATTTCTTAACCCGTTGCGTAAAATAGCATTTGGGTTTCCCGCAATATATGCGTCAAAGTAAACACATCGTAACTTATGGGTTTCCCAATGTGATATCCCCCATCTTTCAAACGAAAGTCTCTTATAAACCAAGACATTCTTGGAACGTTCTTCGAATGTCTTACAAACTGATCTCGCCTTAAATAGTTGTGCCGAAGAATTCTGGCCGACTCTAGACAAGATTTCATCAATCATGTCTCCGGGTAGGTCTCTTAAAATATTGGGTTGTCTATCCATTTTGTGTTTTTAAACTGTAAAATAGACAAGAGTTAGATTCATAAAAAAAATACTTATTAATACAAGCAATTTTTACATATATCATAAAGCATAAGAACACTATATTCCATATATTACACCACACGAATACAACTATCTTATTCCGACTCGCTCGTTTCTTCTTCTTCGGTTTTGGTTCGTTTTGCCAAGTTTCTAGGGATATATGATGTTCCCCTAATACGAGCCGTCGTTGTCCACATTGGTTTAGAAAAACCTGGTGGTTTAGAGGTTCCCGGGTCATTGTTACAACTTAAGGACTTCGGGGGTTGACGATACATATAAAGTTCATCGGGGTTGGAATTAGATTTCTCTATTTTTATGCCCTTTCCCTTATTATTTTCTTTTGCCTTTTTAAATTCAGTTGGGGTAATTTCTATAACATCATCGGAATTCTCGTCGAAATCCGATTCATCGGAGAATTGGTAATCCTCCCAATATTTTGCTTCCTTGGCGGAAACACCATTGACCATAATTAACTTTGGTCGGTTGGTTGAGGATTTTCTTTTACTTAACCGTTTTATTATTTCCCCCACCGGTTCTATTTCTTCATCCGGTTCCGATTCTTCTTCCGGTTCCGATTCTTCTTCCGGTTCCGACTCTTCTTCCGGTTCCTCTTCGGGAACTTGTGAATCAGTCCACAAATCATTCCAATTTACATTTGACTCTTCATTATTATTAGGTGAGTCAATGGGACTTGTTCTAGAGGTAGACATCTATCACATAATATCAAACGCGTTAAGAGATTAATATATCACATAATATTCACATGTTAAAAATATATAGTTTCCAACAAAATTTGTTAAGCAATCATTTTTCAAGTAAACACGGTCGAAGTCCAGACTCACTAATGCATCCTAACAAACTCGATAAGACACACTAATGTAAAATTCTGGTTCTCTAAGACCAACGCTCTGATACCAACTGAAATGTCCCGTTCTTATTGATTAAAAACGTTCCATATTAATTGATTTCGTTGCGAGGTTTTGACCTCTATATGAGACGTTTTTCAAAGACTGCATTCATTTTAAAACAAACCATAACCTTTATTTCATTAATAAAGGTTTAAAAAGCTTTACGTAGATTATCAAATAATGATAATCAAAAATATCCTGTTTACACACGACCATTACATAATGGTTTACAATACAAATATGTTACAACAAAATAAGTTTCTTGAATGCAGTTTTTACACAATATCATACAAGCATGGACTCCAAATCTCGTCCTTATTTAAGTATGCGACAGCGGAAGCTCTTAATAATCACCTGAGAATAAACATGCTTAAAACGTCAACAAAAATGTTGGTGAGTTATAGGTTTAACCTATATATATCAAATCATAATAATAGACCACAAGATTTCATATTTCAATACACACCCCATACATAGAGATAAAAATCATTCATATGGTGAACACCTGGTAACCGACATTAACAAGATGCATATATAAGAATATCCCCATCATTCCGGGACACCCTTCGGATATGATATAAATTTCGAAGTACTAAAGCATCCGGTACTTTGGATGGGGTTTGTTAGGCCCAATAGATCTATCTTTAGGATTCGTGTCAATTAGGGTGTCTGTTCCCTAATTCTTAGATTACCAGACTTAATAAAAAGGGGCATATTCGATTTCGATAATTCAACCATAGAATGTAGTTTCACGTACTTGTGTCTATTTTGTAAATCATTTATAAAACCTGCATGTATTCTCATCCCAAAAATATTAGATTTTAAAAGTGGGACTATAACTCACTTTCACAGATTTTTACTTCGTCGGGAAGTAAGACTTGGCCACTGGTTGATTCACGAACCTATAACAATATATACATATATATCAAAGTATGTTCAAAATATATTTACAACACTTTTAATATATTTTGATGTTTTAAGTTTATTAAGTCAGCTGTCCTCGTTAGTAACCTACAACTAGTTGTCCACAGTTAGATGTACAGAAATAAATCGATAAATATTATCTTGAATCAATCCACGACCCAGTGTATACGTATCTCAGTATTGATCACAACTCAAACTATATATATTTTGGAATCAACCTCAACCCTGTATAGCTAACTCCAACATTCACATATAGAGTGTCTATGGTTGTTCCGAAATATATATAGATGTGTCGACATGATAGGTCGAAACATTGTATACGTGTCTATGGTATCTCAAGATTACATAATATATAATACAAGTTGATTAAGTTATGGTTGGAATAGATTTGTTACCAATTTTCACGTAACTAAAATGAGAAAAATTATCCAATCTTGTTTTACCCATAACTTCTTCATTTTAAATCCGTTTTGAGTGAATCAAATTGCTATGGTTTCATATTGAACTCTATTTTATGAATCTAAACAAAAAAAGTATAGGTTTCTAGTCGGAAAAATAAGTTACAAGTCGTTTTTGTAAAGGTAGTCATTTCAGTCGAAAGAACGACGTCTAGATGACCATTTTAGAAAACATACTTCCACTTTGAGTTTAACCATAATTTTTGGATATAGTTTCATGTTCATAATAAAAATCATTTTCTCAGAATAACAACTTTTAAATCAAAGTTTATCATAGTTTTTAATTAACTAACCCAAAACAGCCCGCGGTGTTACTACGACGGCGTAAATCCGGTTTTACGGTGTTTTTCGTGTTTCCAGGTTTTAAATCATTAAGTTAGCATATCATATAGATATAGAACATGTGTTTAGTTGATTTTAAAAGTCAAGTTAGAAGGATTAACTTTTGTTTGCGAACAAGTTTAGAATTAACTAAACTATGTTCTAGTGATTACAAGTTTAAACCTTCGAATAAGATAGCTTTATATGTATGAATCGAATGATGTTATGAACATCATTACTACCTTAAGTTCCTTGGATGAACCTACTGGAAAAGAGAAAAATGGATCTAGCTTCAATGGATCCTTGGATGGCTCAAAGTTCTTGAAGCAAAATCATGACACGAAAACAAGTTCAAGTAAGATCATCACTTGAAATAAGATTGTTATAGTTATAGAAATTGAACCAAAGTTTGAATATGATTATTACTTTGTATTAGAATGATAACCTACTGTAAGAAACTAAGATTTCTTGAGGTTGGATGATCACCTTACAAGATTGGAAGTGAGCTAGCAAACTTGAAAGTATTCTTGATTTTATGAAACTAGAACTTTTGGAATTTATGAAGAACACTTAGAACTTGAAGATAGAACTTGAGAGAGTTCAATTAGATGAAGAAAATTGAAGAATGAAAGTGTTTGTAGGTGTTTTTGGTCGTTGGTGTATGGATTAGATATAAAGGATATGTAATTTTGTTTTCATGTAAATAAGTCATGAATGATTACTCATATTTTTGTAATCTTATGAGATATTTCATGCTAGTTGCCAAATGATGGTTCCCACATGTGTTAGGTGACTCACATGGGCTGCTAAGAGCTGATCATTGGAGTGTATATACCAATAGTACATACATCTAAAAGCTGTGTATTGTACGAGTACGAATACGGGTGCATACGAGTAGAATTGTTGATGAAACTGAACGAGAATGTAATTGTAAGCATTTTTGTTAAGTAGAAGTATTTTGATAAGTGTATTGAAGTCTTTCAAAAGTGTATAAATACATATTAAAACACTACATGTATATACATTTTAACTGAGTCGTTAAGTCATCGTTAGTCGTTACATGTAAGTGTTGTTTTGAAACCTTTAGGTTAACGATCTTGTTAAATGTTGTTAACCCAATGTTTATAATATCAAAAGAGATTTTAAATTATTATATTATCATGATATTATGATGTACGAATATCTCTTAATATGATATATATACATTAAATGTCGTTACAACGATAAACGTTACATATATGTCTCGTTTCAAAATCATTAAGTTAGTAGTCTTGTTTTTACATATGTAGTTCATTGTTAATATAATTAATGATATGTTTACTTATCATAATATCATGTTAACTATATATATAACCATATATATGTCATCATATAGTTTTTTTTACAAGTTTTAACGTTCGTGAATCACCGGTCAACTTGGGTGGTCAATTGTCTATATGAAACCTATTTCAATTAATCAAGTCTTAACAAGTTTGATTACTTAACATGTTGGAAACATTTAATCATGTAAACATCAATCTCAATTAATATATATAAACATGGAAAAGTTCGGGTCACTACAGTAGGTACTACTCGATTAGTTCATATTACTAATATGCAATGATGTACATCCTTCATTAACGGCTTAATCATCGATAACTACAATCTCTGTTTCAATTCAATGAATTTCATTTCATAATAAACCAAGTTTATTATTCAATAACATGGTTGATTTTACACTTTCATCTTCGATGCACTCGAAACTTTCTAGAAAACATCATTTGCACCTTGCGAAGTTTGCAAGAATTCCACGAATATCAACACCCTTCACCAAGGAATATCAATAAGAATAAATAATGAAGTATTGATTTCATTAGTGAAATACTCCGCGAAGATTATGTAATCTCTAATGTTTTAGAGATTATTCATTTCTAATTCAAGTTAAAAATCAAATGAGCTTAATATGATATTAACTCATTAAATCTGTATTACATCTGAAGAAATATACATACATATATTTTCATAAAGACTGTAATGAAAATTCTTTTGTACAAAATATTAATTGTGAAATCTTTAACGGGTAGGTAATACTCGGGAATATATAAGTTCACAATTAATATGTTACACTGTACATTCTTCAACTTTGATTCAAAAATTATTAATGTTGGGATTTTAACAAGTTTGAAACTCTTAAGTTCATTTAAGATTATATCAAAACGGAAGCGTGAATTACCAATTAAACTTGTTTAATCTTTAAACCAATTAAAGTTAAATCCCACAAGGATCAAGTTATGAAATCATGCTTACAATTAACAAGAAAAGGAAGAGTAATATACCTACTTAAAGCAAGTTTAAGGGCTGTCCAAATGGTAGTAAGATGATGAACAAAAGTGTAGAACTTCAAGCCTTTGATCCTCCAACACCACCCTTAAGTTAGCTAGACTTTGTAACCTTAACACCCTTGTTAATCTAGCTTGAAAACCCACCTTTCTACCTTGGAAAAATTCGAACAGCAGCTCCCAAATATGAGCAGAATGTTTGATGATATTGAAGAGTTTATAGCTTCTATCTTGAAGCCTCAAGTGTGTAATACCCCAAGCAATAACCCCAACACTTATGCCTTTAGTTAGGATTTGTTTTACACTTGATGTGAGCTTGTAAAAGCAAAGTTAGAACCTCCCTAATGCCCTCTACAGCCCACGGCTTTTGACAGCAGCAGAAGCAATTTTTTTGCAGTTTTTTTACTTGTTGTTATGTTGTGTATTGCATGTGTGTTTTGAGTTAAGACCTTGGTAAACATATTAAGCATGTTCCTAGGAGTTAAGACCTCAAAAGTACCAAAAGGAATAAGCATGGGAGGACTTCTTGGGTCTACAAAATCTGCCCACAATCTCCATTATTTTATACAAGATGTAAATTTTATAAAACTTGTAAATAATTTTATAAAACTTGTATAAAATATACATGTACTTATTATTTGCAATAATTTTATAAACCTTTTTATAAAATATAATACAACATAATTATTTAAACCTATAAATAATTAAATACAAATTATCCAAATAATTTATTTCAAGTAATAACATTTCAGAAAACCGATTTTCTAAAGTTCAAGTGTCGCGTATTTATTTAACGATCCAGTTGTTAAGATTAAATACATATAAAGTGTTGGTAAGCTTGTTATTGGGTATGACCCGACTTGGATCAAAACATATTAGCCACATTAATTTAATATGTCTCTCGGGCATACTAAATACCTTCAATCTCCCACTTGCACGAGAAACATAAGAAATTAATGCAAGTGATGGATACCACCTAACGACCG
The DNA here is from genome assembly GCF_046630445.1 of Rutidosis leptorrhynchoides. Lineage (NCBI taxonomy): Eukaryota > Viridiplantae > Streptophyta > Magnoliopsida > Asterales > Asteraceae > Rutidosis > Rutidosis leptorrhynchoides. The sequence continues at coordinate 369,527,707 of NC_092334.1, read as the reverse complement.
TCCATCACCCCCAATATGTTATGACGACTTTGTGCCATTCAATAACATCATCCCTTTCGAGTTCCCATCTCGAATATGAATAGGTGAATCATTCATCACATCCTTTTGTCCTAGATGTCATGTTAAATCCAAGAGACACAGAGTGATCACTCTCTTCTAGATCTAACTTTATCAGGCCTTAGACATCTGACTCTCAACGAATAAGAGGGACGAATTCCATCTTGACTACATACGTCCTAAATATGTACCTTGCATTATGCCTGAGCTCTTCCTTGTGAATTACCATATTTCAGAATAGCGAAGGAAAGAATCAAGGCACAATACCTGGTAAATATCCGAATCCAATACGTATCTCAGGTCAGAGGATACAATGATATTCGCCTTTACTCAAGATTACATGTGATCAACCACAAAGGCTCCATTTAGTAAATCTTGAGGGCGGGTCTTCCAATATTTGTATACTACAAATATCTATGAACCTTGGTTGCAACCTTGCCCCACATTCATCCCGTGAATGTATACCAATCCAAGTTCATAATAGTCTAAACCTCACACTTGCTCCCGCAAATGTGATCGACTACGGAATTTAGAATAATTACTTATTCATGGATAAAACATGCAAAATAGAAACATAACTCAAAATAAATTAATACCATAATTATATTAATGAGCTTGAACAATTTCGTTCCATTACAATACTTAAAACAGATCATGACCAATCACTAGAATATCGAAGCCCTAATGCACAAACATGTCCTGCATGTTTTGATCCATGTAAGAGCTTCGTGAGAGGATCCGCTATATTAAGATCTGTGTGAACTTTGCGAATACATATCTTTCCCTTTTCAACTTCATCCCTTATGTAGTTGAATCTCCGCTCAATGTGACGGGTCTTTTGGTGAGCACGAGGTTCTTTGATTTGAGCAATCACACCCTCGTTGTCACAAAAGATCTCAAGAGGGTCCTGAATGGAAGGGACTACTCCTAAGTCGTCGATGAATTTCTTCATCCATGCAGCTTCTTGAGCTGCCAATGATGCGGCGATGTACTCCGACTCTGTAGTGGATAATGCAACAACATCCTGTTTTGAACTCTTCCAAGAGACTGCACCTCCATTTAACGTGAAGACATAACCGGATTGTGATCGAGAATCATCACGATCAGTTTGGAAACTCGCATCCACGTAACCTTTCACAGCGAGCTCCTCCTCACCAGACCCATATATTAGAAACATATCCTTAGTCCTCCTAAGGTATTTCAATATACTTTTAACAGCAATCCAATGACTGTTTCCTGGGTTATTCTGGTATCTGCTTGTCAGGCTAAGAGCGCATGACACATCCGGTCTAGTGCATATCATTGCATACATGATTGATCCAATGGCAGACGCATATGGGACTTTCTTCATTCTCTCTTGTTCATCTTTCATGGTGGGGCACTGAGATGAACTAAGGAATGTTCCTCTTTGAATAGGTACCAAACCTTTCTTAGAGTTCTCCATCTTGAACCTTTTCAAGATCTTTTCAATGTATGCACTTTGATTCAAACCTATCAGTTTCTTGGATCTATTCCTGTAGATCCCAATCCCCAAAACATATTGTGCTTCTCCAAGATCCTTAATGGAGAAGCATTTACTTAGCCAAGTTTTAACTCCTTGCATTGCCGGAACGTCATTTCCAAATAATAATATATCATCCACATATAATACAAGGAACATGATAGTGCTCCCACTAGCTTTCTTGTATACACAAGCTTCATCACCATTTTTAATGAAGCCAAATTTCTTGGCCTCCTCATTAAAACGATGATTCCACATTCTAGATGCTTGTTTCAATCCGTATATTGACTTCTTTAACTTGCATACCTTCTTAGGATATTTCGGATCAACAAAACCTTCAGGCTGAACCATGTAGACATCTTCCTCAAGATGTCCGTTTAGGAAAGCAGTCTTGACATCCATTTGCCATATTTCATAATCAAAATGAGCAGCAATGGCAAGTAATATCCTAATAGACTTTAGCATTGCCACAGGCGAAAAAGTTTCATCATAGTCAACCCCTTGAGTTTGAGTGAAACCTTTTGCTACAAGTCTAGCTTTATATGTATCCAAGTTTCCATGTATGTCGGTTTTCATCTTGAAAAGCTATTTACAATCAACTAGCCTTGAGCCAGTAGGTTGTTCAACAAGTTCCCATACTTGGTTTTCATACATGGATTGCATCTCAGCGTTCATGGCTTCTTGCCATTTATCTTTATCAATCCTTGATAAAGCATCTTGGTAGTTTATTGGTTCATCTAAATCAACCACATAGCAACCATCCATGAGAAACCCATATCTCTCAGGTGGATTACTAATCCTACCAGATCTGCGAACGTCTTGTGTATTTTGATCATCCATTTGATTACTCTCAACATTTTCATGTTGAGTGCTAGTGTCAACCAATTGTGTATCATCTACTTGATCTTGAACCTTTTCAAGATCTATCTTCCTCTCACTATTTCCTTCCATTAGGAACTTAGTTTCAAGGAATTCAGCCTTTCGAGCAACAAATACATTTTGCTCGGTTTGATCATAGAAATAGTATCCCATATCATCCTTGGGATATCCTATGAAGATACACTTCGTGGATCGAGCATTCAACTTATTAGGGACGTAACGCTTAGGATAAGCTTCACATCCCCATACCTTTAAGTATGATAGAGACGGAGGTTTTCCAAACCACATCTCATGAGGAGTTCGTTCCACTTTCTTGGTTGGGGCCATATTTAAAATACGAGCCGCGGAGCATAGACAATAACCCCAAAACGATAGAGGTAACGAGCTTCTTGCCATCATAGATCGAACCATATCCATTAGGGTTTGGTTCCTCCTTTCAGAAACTCCATTAAGTTGGGGTGTTCCTGGTGGAGTAAGTTGTGAGATAATCCCACAACTCCTAAGATGATCTTGGAAAGCATCGCTTAGGTATTCACCTCCTCTATCGGTACGAAGTACCTTGATTGTCTTATTGAGTTGATTTTGTACTTCGCTTTGGTACTCTTTGAATGCTTCAAAAGTTTCGTCCTTATGTCTTAACAAGTAGACATATCCGAAACGACTGAAGTCATCAATGAAAGTAACGAAGTATCTTTCACCATTCCTAGTTATGGGCTTAAAGGGTCCACATACATCCGAATGTATTAATCCCAATAAGTCCTTAGCCCTTTCAAAGGTCCCTTTGAAAGGTGCTTTAGTCATTTTGCCTTGTAAACAAGATTCACATACATCAAACGAGTCTAGTTCATTTGATTTCAAAAGGCCATTCTTTTGAAGTGTATGCATTTGATTCTTGTTTATGTGACCAAGGCGACAATGCCATAAGTAGGAATCACTCAAATCCCTTTTGAGTTTCTTGGTGCTAGTATGGTATATTGAGCTACTAGATGATGTGTCATCATGAACCAATTCATAAATTCCATTTGAAGGTGAAGCCTTAAAATAGAATACATTATCTAAATAAACGTGGATATCATCATTAACAAAATTAAGATAAAACCCACATTGTTTTAAACGGGAAACTGAAATAATGTTTCGACATAAATCCGGTGCATACAAAACATTGTTCAAAATAAGTTCCAAACCACTTGGAAGCTTTAATACAAAGTCTCCTTGAGCCTTCACTTGCACTTTAGCTCCATTACCCATGTAGAGACTTGATGTTCCCTTTTGCTTGCTACTTCTTTTGAACCCCTGCAAAGTATTGCAAATGTGAGTTCCACATCCAGTGTCTAATACCCATGTATTAGAAGAAGTAATACTAAGCTCTATATATACCATATATATCTTACCTGAGGATTGCCCCGCATCCCTCTTTTCCTTCAACTCCTTAAGGTAGACCGGGCAATTTCGTTTCCAGTGACCCATTTCACCGCAACCGAAACATGGGTCTTCCTTGGGGTTTGCTTGTCCGGCAACCTTTTGCTTCTTGTTCTTGTTTTTAGTTGGGGTAACCATCCTCCCCTTTCCCCTGCCTTGATGAGCGAGTCCTTTCCTCTTAGCCGCCTTTGGCTTAGAGGTGTTATTACCTTTGGACCCACCATCATTGATCATTAGCACGGGTGAAGCCCTCTTACCTATGCTAGTTTCGGCCGTCCTTAACATGCCATGAAGTTCACCAATGGTCTTATCCATCCCATTCATATTGTAATTAATTACAAATTGGTCAAACCTCTTTGACAAGGAGTTTAGGATAAGATCGGTGGCTAGCTCATTAGATATGTTGAGATTAAGACGGTTTGCGCGATCAATAAGGCTTTTCATTTTGAGGACATAAGAGGATACGGATTGGGTGTCATCCATACGACATGCATGTAGCGCTCGAACCGTTTCGAAGCGCTCGACACGTACTTGTTGAAGGAACATCTCCTTCAATTGCGTAATCATGTCATATGCACTATGATGTTCGAAATCCTTTTGGAGTTCGGGTATCATAGTCCCAAGCATTAGGCAAGCGACTTGCACCGAATCGGTGGAATACTTGTCATAATAAGCCATGCCCTCTAGATCTTCCTCATCCGGTTGGTCGGGAATAGGGTCCTCCAACACATACGCTTTATCCTCAAGTTTGAGGACAATCCTAAGATTACGGAACCAATCCATAAAGTTCGTATGGTTGAGTTTGTCTTTCTCGAGGAGAGACCTTAATGATAGGTTGTTTAGGTTAAGTGGTGCATTTTGCATGTTGTTGTTATTTGCGGCCATCTACAAAATTAACAAAGTTCATTTAAGTATCGATTTTAAATTTAATAAACAACACCCTTTTATAATTAATTTATTAAATATTAGAATCCAACGGTAAATCAAATTTCGGTTAGGTGACCTTTATCCCGTTATTTGATTTAGCTAGGTAGTCATTTATATGACAATTGCAACCCTTTTGCAACTTCTAAATTATGGGATCATGCAATCCTTTTGCATGGCATATTTATCCCATCAACGCCTATTTGTTCCTCATGCTTCGGTGACCCTAAGTTCATGATTCCCAAATCAAGTTGTCCTACTTGTGTAAACATGTAAAATCAACATACAAGTGGTTAGGTGATCTTTATCCCACAAGCATGCGAATTTTACCTTAACCATATTAGTTAGTTCATAATGGTTAGGTGACCTTTATCCCATTATGAGTTCCCTACTATGTTCAAGTGTTCCCACAAAAGAATTGCGTTTAACTTGTTTACCTTGTTTTAGTTAAGGGATTTTAAGTTTTCATTAATTCTAGTTTGAGAAAACTTTTATGCCATACACCAACATGCATTTAGTGTATGGTACTTATGAAAAACCATTTTCATGTCTTGTAATTTGCCAATTACTTGATATAAACCATTTTATATATACGTGATCCTTTTCTTGTTCTTAATAACCATTTATTAAGGTCTTTAGTTGCTTTTAATTTAACCAATTAAATTGTCGTTTTGCATGTTATTAATACGTTTAATTTAACCAATTAAATTGTCGTTTTGCTTGTTGTTATCTTGTGATTAATTGTATCAACCAAACATACAATACAATAAACAAACAAATAACCACACATGCAAAACAAATATGTTCACAATCTAGCCATTTAGGTGGACATTTGTTTAGCCGAAAACAAATGTCACCGGGTTAAGGGGTAATAATACAAAGTAGGAGATTTCAAATCTCCCACTTAACCTTGCATCCATATGCTCCTTGTGTTCTTCAAGTTTTCATCATCTTGTATCTTCATTTTTACAAAATATGTATCCTAATACATTTTTCTCTAGAAAATGAAAATATAACCTAATCTATTTTACATGCCAAATATAAATAAATTACATAACCAAATGAATGAATTAATACATGCCAAATAAATAATTATTACAAACCAAATTGAATGAATTAATATTACATACCAAATAAATAATACAATTCATTCAAACACACATGCATGCAACACAAGGTCAAGGCTAAAATTGTGAACATTAACATGCAACCAAAATATGAACCAAATGGAAGAACCCAAACCCATTTTGGGACTCCATAAATTCGGCCTTAACTTTAACCCACCCAAACCCTTTTATTTTTGCATTCTACATTCATGCATGTTTATAGAATGCAAATATAGTGGGTTTAAAATAACATATTGAAGCATATTTCAACAACTTCGGCTCTAGATACCATTGTTGTGATTTTAACAAGTTTGAAACTCTTAAGTTCATTTAAGATTATATCAAAACGGAAGCGTGAATTACCAATTAAACTTGTTTAATCTTTAAACCAATTAAAGTTAAATCCCACAAGGATCAAGTTATGAAATCATGCTTACAATTAACAAGAAAAGGAAGAGTAATATACCTACTTAAAGCAAGTTTAAGGGCTGTCCAAATGGTAGTAAGATGATGAACAAAAGTGTAGAACTTCAAGCCTTTGATCCTCCAACACCACCCTTAAGTTAGCTAGAATTTGTAACCTTAACACCCTTGTTAATCTAGCTTGAAAACCCACCTTTCTACCTTGGAAAAATTCGAACAGCAGCTCCCAAATATGAGCAGAATGTTTGATGATATTGAAGAGTTTATAGCTTCTATCTTGAAGCCTCAAGTGTGTAATACCCCAAGCAATAACCCCAACACTTATGCCTTTAGTTAGGATTTGTTTTACACTTGATGTGAGCTTGTAAAAGCAAAGTTAGAACCTCCCTAATGCCCTCTACAGCCCACGGCTTTTGACAGCAACAGAAGCAATTTTTTTTTGCAGTTTTTTACTTATTGTTATGTTGTGTATTGCATGTGTGTTTTGAGTCAAGACCTTGGTAAACATATTAAGCATGTTCCTAGGAGTTAAGACCTCAAAAGTACCAAAAGGAATAAGCATGGGAGGACTTCTTGGGTCTACAAAATCTGCCCACAATCTCCATTATTTTATACAAGATGTAAATTTTATAAAACTTGTAAATAATTTTATAAAACTTGTATAAAATATACATGTACTTATTATTTGCAATAATTTTATAAACCTTTTTACAAAATATAATACAACATAATTATTTAAACCTATAAATAATTAAATACAAATTATCCAAATAATTTATTTCAAGTAATAACATTTCAGAAAACCGATTTTCTAAAGTTCAAGTGTCGCGTATTTATTTAACGATCCAGTTGTTAAGATTAAATACATATAAAGTGTTGGTAAGCTTGTTATTGGGTATGACCCGACTTGGATCAAAACATATTAGCCACATTAATTTAATATGTCTCTCGGGCATACTAAATACCTTCAATTAACTATGCTCACAGCGATATACAATCGTTTCCATACAAATTCAATTACATATTCTGATATTGACGGATCAGAATCCAAGTCAAGATTTAACGGGTGACATCATTCTTAGATCTCTACATCTTTCAAAGCTATACTTTGACTTCAAAAATGTGAAAGATCCTTTAGCATTGTTATTACTGAAAATAATCTTGCCATCCTTTTTCAAAGTATCCAGTTTTATAACACTTTCAACCAGTCAACTTCGACTTTTCAGATTAACCTTATTGTAACCTTGACATATACGTTTTTGTTACCAGGAAACCTTTTATGTTCCACCACATTAGCAGTAAATTTACTAACAACTTCATTAATCCTTGACCTTCCGAAAAATCATTATACTCATTAAAACCCTATCATGTACTCATCCACATCTTGTAACAATAATTGCCATACCAACTACCAGGAATTAGCAACCAGTATTTTGAATTTCGCAGCAATTCTACGCCAACAGTTATATATATACATATAATGTCTATCTTCTAGACTTACATACTTCGAATGTGAAGTTTCTGAAAAACACCCCAAACTACGAAACTAGTTCTACGAATTTTGGAAAAATGCTGATGAATCAGCAAAAACTATAAACGACTTTAACAGTCGAAAGTTTGATGATAAAGAGTAGTGTGTTGGAAAAGCACAGAAAAAGAGAAGGTTTGAAACTGGAAAAGGTTGAGCAAAGTATGAAGGAAGCTGTAGACAAATCACAAGGACGAAATCTACCTTCAAAGAATCCAAATGATTCAGTGTCTGCTGAAACCATTAGTATGAATCTTACTTCTTATTCTAAACCTTCACAGATAGATTTTCCGCATCATCCTCCGATATTAAAAATTCTAAGATATCATCGTATCTTCCATTATAAATATCCTCCATATTTCTGAAGATATTTTCATAACTATTCTTATCTGAAATCATTTATCTCTTCACGCTATCTGTGTTACATCATAAAAGAAACTATTTTAGTTTCTAATTTCTGAAAATTTTGAAAAATGGATGTTTTTGAAGTAGTGTTGGGAATTGAAGCATGAGTTAGTATAATATAATGACACTTGATCAACGTGATTATATTACAGTAAGTCATGCTGAGTTTCTAATGAAACGTGATAAAGGTTCACAGATCATACCCTCATCATGAACCATGTTACATAACTCTTTCATTCTATATAATCTCTAAAAATATCAAGAAAATATTTTCTTAATGATTCGGTCTTTTTCAAGGTATTCTGGTAATTTGACAAGTCAGATTGTGCTATTACCGTTTCTTTCTTAGAACATTAATTATGTTCATTCCGAAATGTATAGCTACGAATTTAGGACCATTATTCGCTTGACTTAAAGTCGGGAAGAGAAAACGAAAGCATGAAGCTCCGAAATATAATGGAAAATATAAAGCCCGAAAACAACCCCGAAATTTACAAACCGTGTATATCAATACGTATTGCAACGTAAAGACACGGGAAAATTAATAACACTATAACCCCAAGATAAAAGTAAAAGTAAATAAAATCCTCCGGTGGTAAATGAAAGAGAAGAATGACAGATATGAAGGTTAGGAGTATATCAAGAATCAGAACTGGATGAAGCATTTCACAATCTTTTGGAAGTATGAAATGAGGAAGAAGATGTGGGAGTGGTGAAAATAATGAAACGAAAGTGGGCAATTTATAGCAAAATATCAGACATAACAATCGAGGCAGATTACGCAATTAATCAAAGGAAATCTTAATTTTCTTAATTCCCGAAGAATCAAATCTTATTTAGATTATGAAGATTTTCTATTCCTTAAATTCCGGAAATCAATCGTTACTACGTTAAGAGATAAGACACATCTTTATTCTCCATTTCACTTTATTACGACGGCTTCTCTCATACGCTTCAAGTAATTGGATTGTTTTATCCATATTATTCAACGGTGATAAAACTCTATTTATCGACTCATATTCGTCATAAAAACTTTTTTTTATTGTTAGCCATGACAACCTCACTCAAATTTCGGGACGAAATTTCTTTAACGGGTAGGTACTGTGATGACCCGGAAAATTCTGACCAAATTTAAACTTAATCTTGTATGATTAACGTTTCCGACACGATAAACAAAGTCTATGAAGTTAAATCTCAAAATTTTGAACTGTTCAATTAATCTTCGATTGTTCTCAACGAAACGCGAACAATTATATATAGATACATATACTATAACTTGAAAACGTAACAAAGTGTTGAGGATATGATATACTGTGCATTAAACTTATTGGTTTAATTATCTGATTGATATATTTAACTACAGAGTTAAAAGATTATGCCAAACGATTCAAGTAAAAGATATTTACCGAGTCTCTTAAGAATTATGATATTATTACGAGTCTCTGTTGAGAGGTCCACTTGATTTGAGAAATCATTCATTTTAACGGTATTCGGAATAAATGGTGAATTATTTGTTTAAATAACGTAATTTGGACACATACAATAATAATGAATATTAACTGTTAAGAATTAATTATATGAATAACTTGCGATACGTATTTTAAAACGTGTTTATAAATATTGAGAATAGATATTAACTTGGTTATAAAAAGTTTGATAAATACTATTATATTAATAAATAACGAGACAATGATTTATAGAAGTAAATGACCAAAATACTCTAAAGTTTAAGATATACTCTGGGTGGTATAATTTAGGGATAATTTAAGGCTATATTTTGACAAAGGTACGTGTCCCAGAATGAAAATTACAAGTTTTCTCAGTGTACGAAGGGACACTCGAAAAACCGGAACTGGGACATAAGTCGCGTAACAACGTACGACTTATCGGAACAAAAATTACAAGTTAACTATGCATGTGAATTTAATATAACATATAATTAATTATATAAATTAAATATATTATATATATTATTAATTATTATGTCGACAAACAAAAAAACAAAAATATGTGAGCTGGATCTGGCGGCCATGCGATCGCATGAGAAATAGGCATAAAACCCATGCGATCGCATGGGCATCAGAATCAGGAATTATGCCTATAAATACCAGGTTTCTGCGCGAGTTGTTTTACACATATATTACTATGTGTAAATTTATTTATTTAAATTATTATTATTATTATTATTATTAAGATTATTATTATTTATTTTATTATTATTAATAGTATTATTATTATTATTATTAATTATATCACTTAAAATACTACGACGAGGTCATGAGCGTGTCACTTTCAAAATGGGTTTTCAAGTGGGATAGAGCTAAGGAAACTATGGGTTATTACTAAGGAGGTTATGGGTATTGTTCGAGGGTTTTGCTCGTAAGTCAAACCTAGTATTTATCATCTCCGTTACTTCTACGTACTATCCTACAATATTGAATCTCAATATTGAATCTCAATATTGATACGTAAGCACTCATATTTTATCTTTTATATATTAATTGTGTATCCATGTCTAGTGCTCGAGTATATATATTTATACATACGTGTATGCTAAATTTCGTCGTTAAACAGTTTATAATAGATCACAAATTAAATACATATATTACTGGTAAAAGGTATATGATATACATGTTTTTGGAAAGCTGACGAAAAATCAATAACTTTTCATTTAGATATCGAATAATTTCGATGAACGGATTAAAAGATATGAGCAACTGAATTATGATTGAAGTTAATTGAAATTGCTTTTGAATCTACAATTAAGATTTAAAAAACTTGTTTACGAGATTGATAATTTGGATTTTTGAATATTACCAACCGAGTAAATGAATCCTTATATAAGGTACGTCTCGTTTTGTTAAACTATTGTCAAAATTGACTTTTTGAAACGACTTTGGATAACTTTTATATGTCGATCTCGAGCATTAGGATTGTGATACACTATGACCTGACCTAGATTGATAGACATTTATTGACCGACATATGTTCTCTAGGTTGAGATCTACGATTCTTTGATATACCGAGTTTCGGTTACATTACGATGAACAACTGTATGTGCTGCTAAGGTGAGTTTCATTTGCTCCCTTTTTAATTGCTTTTGCAATATATATTTTTAGGCTGAGAATACATGCACTTTATTTTAAACACAATGGATACAAGTACATACTAAATTCTACACTGAGTTTGAACCGAAAATCCCTTAGCTTTGGTAACTAGTAACTGCCAGTTATAAGAACTGGTGGATCCATAGGGCTTGATATCCTCGTCCGATCTAGAGCACTAGCCTTTTAACGGACGTATGCTATTTGAGAAGTGTACACGTTGGTTTGTGTGTATTATTAAGATGATTATACAAAGGGTACAAATTATATATACGTTAAGTTTAGTTACCAGGGAGCTCAATTTCGTAGAATATTTTGATAAACGTTTCTGGATGAAACAACTGAAATCTTGTGATCCATCTTTATATACAGATTATGCGAAACATACAAACTATGAACTCACCAACCTTTGTGTTGACACTTGTTAGCATGTTTATTCTCAGGTTCCCTAGAAGTCTTCCGATGTTTGCTTATATGATAGACAAGCTATGTGCATGGAGACTTATATGGCATATTTTTCAAGAAAACGTTGCATTCACCAATTCATCATCGTGTACCTTATTTTGACTGCATTGTCAACAGAAGTACTATTGTAAACTATTATATACGGTGATTGTCTATATGTAGAAATCATCAGATGTCGAAAACCTTTGATTTAAATATTCATTTATGGTATGCCTTTTCAAAAGAATGCAATGTTTACAAAACGTATCATATAGAGGTCAAATACCTCGCAATGAAATCAATGAATGACGTGTTCGTCCATATGGATTTGGAGCGATCGTCACAATATTCGATTTCGATAATTCAACCATAGAATGTAGTTTCACGTACTTGTGTATATTTTGTAAATCATTTATAAAACCTGCATGTATTCTCATCCCAAAAATATTAGATTTTAAAAGTGGGACTATAACTCACTTTCACAGATTTTTACTTCGTCGGGAAGTAAGACTTGGCCACTGATTGATTCACGAACCTATAACAATATATACATATATATCAAAGTATGTTCAAAATATATTTACAACACTTTTAATATATTTTGATGTTTTAAGTTTATTAAGTCAGCTGTCCTCGTTAGTAACCTACAACTAGTTGTCCACAGTTAGATGTACAGAAATAAATTGATAAATATTATCTTGAATCAATCCACGACCCAGTGTATACGTATCTCAGTATTGATCACAACTCAAACTATATATATTTTGGAATCAACCTCAACCCTGTATAGCTAACTCCAACATTCACATATAGAGTGTCTATGGTTGTTCCGAAATATATATAGATGTGTCGACATGATAGGTTGAAACATTGTATACGTGTCTAAGGTATCTCAAGATTACATAATATACAATACAAGTTGATTAAGTTATGGTTGGAATAGATTTGTTACCAATTTTCACGTAGCTAAAATGAGAAAAATTATCCAATCTTGTTTTACCCATAACTTCTTCATTTTAAATCCGTTTTGAGTGAATCAAATTGCTATGGTTTCATATTGAACTCTATTTTATGAATCTAAACAGAAAAAGTATAGTTTTATAGTCGGAAAAATAAGTTACAAGTCGTTTTTGTAAAGGTAGTCATTTCAGTCGAAAGAACGACGTCTAGATGACCATTTTAGAAAACATACTTCCACTTTGAGTTTAACCATAATTTTTGGATATAGTTTGATGTTCATAATAAAAATCATTTTCTCAGAATAACAACTTTTAAATCAAAGTTTATCATAGTTTTTAATTAACTAACCCAAAACAGCCCGCGGTGTTACTACGACGGCGTAAATCCGGTTTTACGGTGTTTTTCGTGTTTCCAGGTTTTAAATCATTAAGTTAGCATATCATATAGATATAGAACATGTGTTTAGTTGATTTTAAAAGTCAAGTTAGAAGGATTAACTTTTATTTGCGAACAAGTTTAGAATTAACTAAACTATGTTCTAGTGATTACAAGTTTAAACCTTCGAATAAGATAGCTTTATATGTATGAATCGAATGATGTTATGAACATCATTACTACCTCAAGTTCCTTGGATAAACCTACTGGAAATGAGAAAAATAGATCTAGCTTCAAAGGATCCTTGGATGGCTTGAAAGTTCTTGAAGCAGAATCATGACACGAAAATAATTTCAAGTAAGATTTCCACTCGAAATAAGATTGTTATAGTTATAGAAATTGAATTAAAGTTTAAATATGATTATTACCTTGTATTAGAAAGATAACCTACTGTAAGTAACAAAGGTTTCTTGATCTTGGATGATTACTTGGAATGGATTTAGAAAACTTGGAAGTAAACTTGCAATCTTGGAAGTATTCTTGATTTTATGAAACTAGAACTTTTGGAATTTATGAAGAACACTTAGAACTTGAAGATAGAACTTGAGAGAGATCAATTAGATGAAGAAAATTGAAGAATGAAAGTGTTTGTAGGTGTTTTTGGTCGTTGGTGTATGGATTAGATATAAAGGATATGTAATTTTGTTTTCATGTAAATAAGTCATGAATGATTACTCATATTTTTGTAATTTTATGAGATATTTCATGCTAGTTGCCAAATGATGGTTCCCACATGTGTTAGGTGACTCACATGGGCTGCTAAGAGCTGATCATTGGAGTGTATATACCAATAGTACATACATCTAAAAGCTGTGTATTGTACGAGTACGAATACGGGTGCATACGAGTAGAATTGTTGATGAAACTGAACGAGGATGTAATTGTAAGAATTTTTGTTAAGTAGAAGTATTTTGATAAGTGTCTTGAAGTCTTTCAAAAGTGTATGAATACATATTAAAACACTACATGTATATACATTTTAACTGAGTCGTTAAGTCATCGTTAGTCGTTACATGTAAATGTTGTTTTGAAACCTTTAGGTTAACGATCTTGTTGAATGTTGTTAACCCATTGTTTATTATAACAAATGAGATGTTAAATTGTTATATTATCATGATATTATGATATATAATATATCTTAGTATGATATATATATAGTTAAATGCCGTTACAACGATAATCGTTACATATATGTCTCGTTTCGAAATCATTAAGTTAGTAGTCTTATTTTTTACATATGTATTTCATTGTTAATACACTTAATAATATATTTACTTATCATTTAACATAATTAACCAAGTGTATCAATATCTTAATATGATTCATATGTACCTAGTAAGACGTTGTTATAACGATAATCGTTATATATATCGTTTTCGAGTTTCTTAAATTAATAGTCTCATTTTTATGTATATAACTCATTGTTAAAATACCTAATGAGATACATACTTATAATAAAATCATGTTAACTATATATATAACCATATATATGTCATCGTATAGTTTTTACAAGTTTTAACGTTCGTGAATATCCGGTCAACTTGGGTGGTCAATTGTCTATATGAAACCTATTTCAATTAATCAAGTCTTAACAAGTTTGATTGCTTAACATGTTGGAAACACTTAATCATATAAATAACAATTTCATTTAATATATATATATATATATATATATATATATATATATATATATATATATATATATATATATATATATATATATATATATATATATATAAACATGGAAAATTTCGGGTCACTACACTGGTGTTTGTAATCTCTGCACCATATTCTCCAAAGCCACTACCCGAGCGCGAAGCTCGTTGACTTCTTCTATTACACCGGGGTGATTGTCGGTTCGGACGAGCGAATAAATAAAATCTAAAATTTGATGTAATATATAATCGTGACGATATACTCTGGAAATGAGCGAGAACATGGTATTTCGGACAGGTTCGCCGGTAAGTGCTTCAGGTTCTTCGTCAAGAGGGCAATGTGGTGGATGGAAGGGATCACCTTCTTCTTGTCTCCAATGATTGAGGAGGCTACGAACCCATCCCCAATTCATCCAGAATAGGTGATGACTGATTGGTTGATCTATTCCGATCACACTGCTTTCGGAGCTTGAATGGGATTCCATTTCGGAATCTGAGTGACTTGAACTGATGACGAATTTCATTTCGTACGATTGGATAAATGATTTTTTTTTTCCGATATGAAATGATTTTGGCTAACGGATGGTATTCTAATTACATAGAATATATATATATATATATATATATATATATATATATATATATATATATATATATATATATATATATATATATATATATATATATATATATATATATATATTACGGAGGACTTTGCGGGATATGTCAGGCAAAGTTTAAAGTAACAGATACGATAAGTTATGATTTAGCAGATATGCTAAGATATGAATTTTTGTCTATACACTATTCATGCAATCAATGCAGCAAGACGTGTCTTAGACTAAAAATGATAAGCAGGTAATTTCCTGAGGATGATAAGTAGTTAATATTCGACACAAAATGATAAGTAAAACTTTTGATATGCAGACACGGTCGAAGTCCAGACTCACTAATGCATCCTATCGACTTATCAGTTAGACACACTAATGCAGACCTGGTTCGCTAAGACCACCGCTCTGATACCAACTGTAAGAACCCGTTCATATACATTATAAACGATTCACAATAGTTGATTACATTGCGAGGTATTTGACCTCTATATGATACATTATACAAACATTGCATTCGTTTTTAAAAGACAATCTTTCTTTACATCGAAAATTGACAGGCATGCATACCATTTCATAATATCCACTATCCAACTATAAATTGATTTAATAATAATCTTTGATGAACTCAATGACTCGAATGCAACGTTCTTCGAAATATGCTATGAAAGACTCCAAGTAATATCTTTAAAATGAGCAAATGCACAGCGGAAGATTTCTTTAACACCTGAGAATAAACATGCTTTAAAGTATCAACCAAAAGGTTGGTGAGTTCATTAGTTTATCATAATCATTTATTTTCATCATTTTAATAGACCACAAGAATTTCATTTCCAGTTCTCATAAATATTCGTCCCATGCATAGAGACAAAAATAATCATTCATATGGTGAACACCTGGTAACCGACATTAACTAGATACATATAAGAATATCCCCTATCATTCCGGGATCCTCCTTCGAACATGATATACATTTCGAAGTACTAAAGCATCTGGTACTTTGGATGGGGTTTGTTAGGCCCAATAGATCTATCTTTAGGATTCGCGTCAATTAGGGTGTCTGTTCCCTAATTCTTAGATTACCAGACTTTAATAAAAAGGGACATATTCGATTTCGATAATTCAACCATAGAATGTAGTTTCAATTACTTGTGTCTATTTCGTCAAACATTTATAAAAGCGCATGTATTCTCAGTCCCAAAAATATAAAGGGTAAAAAGGTAAATGAAACTCACCATACTGTATTTCGTAGTAAAAATACATATAACGTCATTGAACAAGTGCAAGGTTGGCCTCGAATTCACGAACCTAAATTAATTATATATATTTATGTGTTGGTCAATATTTGTCTAACATATTTGGTCAAGTCATAGTGTACCACAATCCTAACGCTCGAGACTAATATGCAAAAGTCAACAAAAGTAAATTTGACTCAAAATAATTTCCAAAAATCTATACATGATTAATATATAGTTTAAATATCGTCATTTTATATTTTTAAATATTTTTAAAAGATTTAATAGAGTAAATAATATAATTTATTTATTAATAAATAAAGTTTTATATTAAATTTATATAATAAAATATACTTTTATATATATTAAGTAATAAAATTTATAGGGTTCATTTAATATCATAAAGATAATATGATAGGTATTATTAAAGTAAGTTATTACACATAGAAAATATGTTTGTATCACATATTTATTTGATAAAATAATATCTATAATGTTAGTAAGTAAAAGTTGTATTATTTTGTAATAATAATTATTATTATAAAAATATCAATATTTATAATTACCAAGATGACATTATGATAAAACGATAATTCTAATTATGATAACTTTAATATTTACAATAATTTTTAATATTATATTTAAAATAATAATAATATTTTATAGTAACAATGACATTTCTATTAAAATGATAATTTTTGTTAAAATGATAGTTTTAATACTAACGATACTTTTAATAATAATAGTAATGATAAAAATAATAAGAATGATAATTTTATCTAAATCAATATCATATAATATTTTAATTTCATCATGATACTCTTACCCATTATTTCCTAATCGTTTCGTTTAATAACTTTTAATCGTCTTTTATATCGTGTTCATAATAATGATAATAATAGTAATCAAAATAATTAGGTGTTACAAATATTTGTTTTAATTACACTAATATTAATAATGATAGTTACTATGACATTATTAACGATAATACTAATAATTATCTTAATGATAATATAGTAATAATAATAATAACAATAACAATAACCATTTTTAAATAATGATATATATTAATAATGATAATAATAATAATAATACCAATAATAATAATAATAATAATTGGATAATAATAATAATACTAATTATAACTTTAACGATAATAATGATAGTAATAATAAAATAAAATAAAAATAACATTTTTAATGATAAATCCCTTTTATTGATAAAGATAATAATAATGATAATAATAAGATAAAACTAGAACGACGATATAAACGACGATAATAATAATCATTTTTTAATAAAAATATCGAAAATTCAATTGATTATAACTTCTAATCCGTTCATCGAAACCATTCGATATCTAAAGGAAAAGTTCTTAATTTTTCGCTAGCTTTCCAAGGACATGCATATCTTATACCTTATCTCAACCGCAAGTGTAACTAATTCAAGATTCAACCTAACCTGTCTAAGGGCAATATCAAAAGTACAAGAATGCATAATCCTAAATACTCGAGCACTAGTCAGGGATACACTATTAGTATGTAAAAGTTAAATTATGAGTACTCACGTATCAATATTGAGATTCAATATTGCAGGAAAGGTACGTAGACACAACGGAAATGATAAACACTATATTGACCTCACGAGCATACCCATGAACCATACTCAATCACCTCCATAGCTATAACCCATAATTTTCTTAATCCTATCCCCCTCGAAAAACAACTTCGAAATCACTCGGACAGCACTCCGTCGTAATATTTTATGTATACTAATAATATCTTAAAATAATACGGAGTAAATATATATATGTAAATCGATTGAGAGAGTTTAGAGAAAAATATTTTCAAGTTTCTATGAAATAATGAAACCTATTGAATTCTATTTATAATAGATTTTTGAATTATTAAAGTATGAATTATTAAAGTGAATTATTAAAGTATGAATTATTAAAGTGAATTATTAAAGTGAATTATTAAAGTATGAATTATTAAAGTGAATTATTAAAGTATGAATTATTAAAGTAAATTATTAAAGTTAAAGTAAAGTAAAAATAAAGTAAAGGTAAAGTTTATGTATAGTAAAAGTATAAAACTATGTACGTATAATACGCGTATAAATATATATAATATTAATTTAAATCGTTATATATACTTAATAAAATAAAATATAAATATCGTTATCTTTATCATACTAGTTAAGTAATGAGTTGTCAAAAGTGGTTCTAGATATTTATATACGTTTTAATAATAAAGTTCTTTTTAAACTGAAAACGTTTTTGTACGTTTGAAACTAAATAGATCAATCGAGTCTTTATGAGATTCAATCTTCCACTATCCTTTGTCTAGTTCTCAATGATTCACAATTTATTCTTATTTATAAATCACTTTACCATTTTCCGAATATTGTTAAAATGGAAAGATTTTTCAAATCAACGTGGGCCTTTCAACAGAGACTTGTAATCATAATTCAATATATCTGATAATTCAATCATTTGATCTTATCTTCTAATTCCATTAATAAACATTTTGAAACAGATACAATCATATAAAGTATTTAATCTAATATTTTTGTTTACATTTCAAGTTATAATATATACACATATGCATATATAATCATATTCGTTTAATGGTTCGTGAATCGTTGGAACTTGGTAGAGGTTGAATGAATGTATGAACATAGTTTAAAATTCTTGAAATTTAACTTAACAAATATTGCTTATCGTGTCGGAAACATATAAAGATTAAAGTTTAAATTTGGTTGGAAATTTCCGGGTTGTCACATAAGCTACTGGTCCGACACGATCTATAATCTTGAATGGTCCAATGTACCTTGGATTTAGTTTCCCCCGTTTACCAAATCGAACAACGCCTTTCCAAGGTGAAACCTTAAGCATGACCATTTCTCCAATTTCAAACTCTATATCTTTTCTTTTACTGTCCACGTAGCTCTTTTGTCGACTCTGGGCGGTTTTCAATCTTTGTTGAATTTGGATGATTTTCTCGGTAGTTTCTTGTATTATCTCCGGACCCGTAATCTGTCTATCCCCCACTTCACTCCAACAAATAGGAGACCTGCACTTTCTACCATAAAGTGCTTCAAACAGCGCCATCTCAATGCTTGAATGGTAGCTGTTGTTGTAGGAAAATTCTGCTAACGGTAGATGTCGATCCCAACTGTTTCTGAAATCAATAACACATGCTCGTAGCATGTCTACAAGCATTTGGATCGTCCTTTCGCTCTGTCCATCAGTTTGCGGATGATAGGCAGTACTCATGTCTAGACGAGTTCCCAATGCTTGCTGTAATGTCTGCCAGAATCTTGAAATAAATCTGCCATCCCTATCAGAGATAATAGAGATTGGTATTCCATGTCTGGAGACGACATCCTTCAAATACAGTCGTGCTAACTTCTCCATCTTGTCATCTTCTCTTATTAGCAGGAAGTGTGCTGACTTGGTGAGACGATCAACTATTACCCAAATAGTATCATAACCACTTGCAGTCCTTGGCAATTTAGTAATGAAATCCATGGTAATGTTTTCCCATTTCCATTCCGGGATTTCAGGTTGTTGGAGTAGACCTGATGGTTTCTGATGTTCAGCTTTGACCTTAGAACACGTCAGACATTCTCCTACATATTTAGAAATATCGGCTTTCATACCTGGCCACCAAAAATGTTTCTTAAGATCCTTGTACATCTTCCCCGTTCCAGGATGTATTGAGTATCTGGTTTTATGAACTTCTCTAAGTACCATTTCTCTCATATCTCCAAATTTTGGTACCCAAATTCTTTCAGCCCTATACCGGGTTCCGTCTTCCCGAATATTAAGATGCTTCTCCGATCCTTTGGGTATTTCATCCTTTAAATTTCCCTCTTTTAAAACTCCTTGTTGCGCCTCCTTTATTTGAGTAGTAAGGTTAGTGTGAATCATTATATTCATAGATTTTACTCGAATGGGTTCTCTGTCCTTTCTGCTCAAGGCGTCGGCTACCACATTTGCCTTCCCCGGGTGGTAACGAATCTCAAAGTCGTAATCATTCAACAATTCAATCCACCTACGCTGCCTCATATTCAGTTGTTTTTGATTAAATATGTGTTGAAGACTTTTGTGGTCGGTATATATAATACTTTTGACCCCATATAAGTAGTGCCTCCAAGTCTTTAATGCAAAAATAACCGCGCCTAATTCCAAATCATGCGTCGTATAATTTTGCTAGTGAATCTTCAATTGTCTAGACGCACAAGCAATCACCTTCGTCCGTTGCATTAATACACAACCGAGACCTTGCTTTGATGCGTCACAATAAATCACAAAATCATCATTCCCTTCAGGCAATAACAATATAGGTGCCGTAGTTAGCTTTTTCTTCAATAATTGAAATTCCTTCTCTTGTTCATCCTTCCATTCAAATTTCTTCCCTTTATACGTTAATGCAGTCAAGGGTTTTGCTATTTTGGAGAAATCTTGGATGAATCTTCTGTAGTAACCAGCCAATCCTAAAAATTGACGTATATGATTCGGAGTTTTTGGGGTTTCCCACTTTTCAACGGTTTCGATCTTTGCCGGGTCCACCTGGATACCTTCTTTGTTCACTATGTGACCGAGGAATTGAACTTCTTCCAACCAAAATGCACACTTTGAAAACTTAGCGTACAGTTTTTCTTTCCTCAATACTTCTAGCACTTTTCTCAAATGTTCTTCGTGCTCTTGATCATTCTTTGAGTAAATAAGTATGTCATCGATGAAAACAATGACAAACTTGTCAAGATATGGCCCACACACTCGGTTCATAAGGTCCATGAACACAGCTGGTGCGTTAGTCAATCCAAACGGCATAACCATAAACTCGTAATGACCATAACGCGTCCTAAAAGCAGTTTTTGGAATATCATCCTCCTTTACTCGCATTTGATGATATCCAGAACGTAAATCGATCTTCGAATAGACCGACGAGCCTTGTAGTTGATCAAATAAGTCGTCAATTCTCGGCAGTGGATAAAGGTTTTTGATGGTAAGTTTGTTCAACTCTCTGTAGTCAATACACAACCTAAATGTACCATCCTTCTTCTTGACAAACAAAACAGGAGCTCCCCATGGTGATGTGCTTTGTCGAATGAAACCACGTTCTAATAGTTCTTGCAGTTGGCTTTGCAGTTCTTTCATCTCGCTGGGTGCGAGTCTATAAGGAGCACGAGCTATTGGTGCAGCTCCTGGTACAAGATCTATTTGAAATTCAACAGATCGATGTGGAGGTAGTCTCGGTAATTCTTTCGGAAATACATCGGGAAATTCTTTTGCGACGGGAACATCATTGATGCTCTTTTCTTCAGTTTGTACTTTCTCGACGTGTGCTAGAACAGCATAGCAACCTTTTCTTATTAGTTTTTGTGCCTTCAAATTACTAATAAGATGTAGCTTCATGTTGCCCTTTTCTCCGTACACCATTAAGGGTTCTCCTTCTTCTCGTACAATGCGAATTGCATTTTCATAACATACAATCTCTGCTTTCACCTTCTTCAGCCAGTCCATGCCAACTATTACATCAAAACTCCCTAACTCTACTGGTATCAAATCAATCTTAAATATTTCGCTACCCAGTTTAATTTCTCGATTCCGGCATATATTATCTGCTGAAATTAATTTACCGTTTGCTAATTCGAGTAAAAATTTACTATCCAACGGCGTCAATGGACAACTTAATTTAGCACAAAAATCTCTACTCATATAGCTTCTATCCGCACTCGAATCAAATAAAACATAAGCAGATTTATTGTCAATAAGAAATGTACCCGTAACAAGCTCCGGGTCTTCCTGTGCCTCTGCCGCATTAATATTGAAAACTCTTCCGCGGCCTTGTCCATTCGTGTTCTCCTGGTTCGGGCAATTTCTAATAATGTGGCCCGTTTTTCCACATTTATAACAAACTACTTTGGCATAACTTGCTCCAACACTACTTGCTCCGCCATTACTCGTTCCGATACCATTTGTTCCTTTCGTTCTGTTAACCCCTGGTCCATAGACCTCACACTTCGCCGCGCTATGACCATTTCTTTTACACTTGTTGTAAAATTTGGTGCAGAACCCCGAGTGATACTTTTCACACCTTTGGCATAGCTGCTTCTGATTGTTGTTGTTGTTGCGGTTGTTATTGTTGTTGGGATGATTGTTGTAGTTGCTGTTGTTGTTGTTGTTGTTGTTGTTGTTGTTGTTGTTGTTGTTGGGCCATTTGTTGTAGTTGCGATTGATATTGCGATTGTTGGGATAATTGTTGCAATTATTATTGTAATTGCTGTTCTTGTTGTATTGGTGATTCTTATCACCGTTTTCCTCCCACTTTCTTTTGACTTGCTTCACATTGGCCTCTTCAGCCGTCTGTTCTTTAATTCTTTCCTCAATCTGGTTCACTAGTTTGTGAGCCATTCTACATGCCTGTTGTATGGAGGCGGGCTCGTGTGAACTTATATCTTCTTGGATTCTTTCCGGTAATCCTTTCACAAACGCGTCGATCTTCTCTTCCTCATCTTCGAACGGTCCCGGACACAATAGGCACAATTCTGTGAATCGTCTTTCGTACGTGGTAATATCAAATCCTTGGGTTCGTAACCCTCTAAGTTCTGTCTTGAGCTTATTGACCTCGGTTCCGGGATGGTACTTCTCGTTCATCAAGTGCTTGAATGCTGACCACGGTAGTGCGTACGCATCATCTTGTCCCACTTGCTCTAGATAGGTATTCCACCATGTTAACGCAGAACCTGTGAAGGTATGTGTAGCGTACTTCAATTTGTCCTCTTCAGTACACTTACTTATGGCAAACACCGATTAGACCTTCTCGGTCCACCGTTTCAATCCGATCAGTCCTTCAGTTCCATCAAATTCCAAAGGTTTGCAGGCAGTGAATTCTTTGTAGGTGCATCCTACACGATTTCCTGTACTGCTAGATCCAAGGTTATTGTTGGTATGTAGCGCAGCCTGTACTGCGGCTATGTTTGAAGCTAGAAAAGTACGGAATTTCTCTTCATTCATATTCACGGTGTGTCGAGTAGTCGGTGCCATTTCCTTCAAAATAGTCAAATGGAACAAGTTAATCATACAGAATATTAAGAGTAGTTAATAGTATTTCGTAGCATAATATGAACTCATTTATAAAAGCTTTTTCTTCATATTAGCGTTTTATAAGTTTAAATTCGGGTAGTACCTACCCGTTAAGTTCATACTTAGTAGCTAATATACAATTCAACTACTACAATTCTATATGAAAAACTGATTATAATAATATTTCGCGTTCAAACTTTTATACAATATTTTACAAACTTTCAATACCGCTTATTTTACATAAAGCATGAAATATAGCACACAATAACTTTGATACAAGATAGTTGTGAAGATAATTCTAGCTAGTACACAAGTCGTTCAGCAAAGGCAATAAAGACACGTAATTCATACGTCCAGAAACAAGTCATGCATTCTGGTTTTACTAGGACTACTTCCCATCCTTGGTCTTGTGGAACATAACCGTTATGGCCGTTGATAAGATAGCGTGTTGTAACGTCGTCAAAGGGACGAGGGTTACGTAATGTCCAACAGTCCTGTAATAATCTAAAACCTCATTTCTTACCCCAATTACCGACTCCGTTACTTGTGGGAACGTTTTGTTTAATAGTTGTAGCCCGATGTTCTTGTTCTCACTTTGGTGAGAAGCGAACATTACTAACCCGTAAGCATAGCATGCTTCTTTATGTTGCATGTTAGCCGCTTTTTCTAAATCATGAAGTCCTATATTCGGATACATTGAGTCAAAATAATTTCTTAACCCGTTGCGTAAAATAGCATTTGGGTTCCCCGCAATATATGCGTCAAAGTAAACACATCGTAACCTATGGGTTTCCCAATGTGATATCCCCCATCTTTCAAACGAAAGTCTCTTATAAACCAAGACATTCTTGGAACGTTCTTCGAATGTCTTACAAACTGATTTCGCCGTAAATAGTTGTGCCGAAGAATTCTGATCGACTCTAGACAAGATTTCATCAATCATGTCTCCGGGTAGGTCTCTTAAAATATTGGGTTGTCTATCCGTTTTGTGTTTTTATACTGTAAAATAGACAAGAGTTAGATTCATAAAAAAATACTTATTAATACAAGCAATTTTTACATATATCATAAAGCATAAGCACACTATATTACATATATTACACCACACGAATACAACTATCTTATTTCGACTCGCTCGTTTCTTCTTCTTTGGTTTTGGTTCGTTTTTCCAAGTTTCTAGGGATATATGATGTTCCCCTAATACGAGCTGTCGTTTTCCACAACGGTTTGGAAAAACCTGGTGGTTTAGAGGTTCCCGGGTCATTGTTACAACGTAAGGGCTTCGGGGGTTGACGATACATATAAAGTTCATCGGGGTTGGAATTAGATTTCTCTATTTTTATGCCCTTTCCCTTATTATTTTCTTTTGCCTTTTTAAATTCAGTTGGGGTAATTTCTATAACATCATCGGAATTCTCGTCGGAATCCGATTCATCGGAGAATTGGTAATCCTCCCAATATTTTGCTTCCTTGGCGGAAACACCATTGACCATAATTAACATTGGTTAGTTGGTTGAGGATTTTCTTTTACTTAACCGTTTTATTATTTCCCCCACCGGTTCTATTTCCTCCTCCGGTTCATCCTCTTCCGGTTCTGATTCTTCTTCCGGTTCCGACTCTTCTTCCGGTTCCTCTTCGGGAACTTGTGAATCAGTCCACGAATCATTCCAATTTACATTTGACTCTTCATTATTATTAGGTGAGTCAATGGGACTTGTTCTAGAGGTAGACATCTATACATAATATCAAACGCGTTAAGAGATTAATATATCACATAATATTCACATGTTAAAAATATATAGTTTCCAACAAAATTTGTTAAGCAATCATTTTTCAAGTAAACACGGTCGAAGTCCAGACTCACTAATGCATCCTAACAAACTCGATAAGACAAACTAATGCAAAATTCTGGTTCTCTAAGACCAACACTCGGATACCAACTGAAATGTCCCGTTCTTATTGATTAAAAACGTTCCATATTAATTGATTCCGTTGCGAGGTTTTGACCTCTATATGAAACGTTTTTCAAAGACTGCATTCATTTTTAAAACAAACCATAACCTTTATTTCATAAATAAAGGTTTAAAAAGCTTTACGTAGATTATCAAATAATGATAATCTAAAATATCCAGTTTACACACGACCATTACATAATGGTTTACAATACAAATATGTTACATCGAAATCAGTTTCTTGAATGCAGTTTTTACACAATATCATACAAACATGGACTCCAAATCTTGTCCTTATTTTAGTATGCAACAGTGGAAGCTCTTAGTATTCACCTGAGAATAAACATGCTTTAAACGTCAACAAAAATATTGGTGAGTTATAGGTTTAACCTATATATATCAAATCGTAACAATAGACCACAGGATTTCATATTTCAATACACATCCCATGCATAGAGATAAAAATCATTCATATGGTGAACACCTGGTAACCGACATTAACAAGATGCATATATAAGAATATCCCCATCATTCCGGGACACCCTTCGGATATGATATAAATTTCGAAGTACTAAAGCATCCGGTACTTTGGATGGGGTTTGTTAGGCCCAATAGATCTATCTTTAGGATTCGCGTCAATTAGGGTGTCTGTTCCCTAATTCTTAGATTACCAGACTTAATATAAAGGGGCATATTCGATTTCGATAATTCAACCATAGAATGTAGTTTCACGTACTTGTGTCTATTTTGTAAATCATTTATAAAACCTGCATGTATTCTCATCCCAAAAATATTAGATTTTAAAAGTGGGACTATAACTCACTTTCACAGATTTTTACTTCGTCCGGAAGTAAGACTTTGCCACTGGTTGATTCACGAACCTATAACAATATATACATATATATCAAAGTATGTTCAAAATATATTTACAATACTTTTAATATATTTTGATGTTTTAAGTTTATTAAGTCAGCTGTCCTCGTTAGTAACCTACAACTAGTTGTCCACAGTTAGATGTACAGAAATAAATCGATAAATATTATCTTGAATCAATCCACGACCCAGTGTATACGTATCTCAGTATTGTTCACAACTCAAACTATATATATTTTGGAATCAACCTCAACCCTGTATAGCTAACTCCAACATTCACATATAGAGTGTCTATGGTTGTTCCGAAATATATATAGATGTGTCGACATGATAGGTCGAAACATTGTATACGTGTCTATGGTATCTCAAGATTACATAATATACAATACAAGTTGATTAAGTTATAGTTGGAATAGATTTGTTACCAACTTTCACGTAGCTAAAATGAGAAAAATTATCCAATCTTGTTTTACCCATAACTTCTTCATTTTAAATCCGTTTTGAGTGAATCAAATTGCTATGGTTTCATATTGAACTCTATTTTATGAATCTAAACAGAAAAAGTATAGGTTTATAGTCGGAAAAATAAGTTACAAGTCGTTTTTGTAAAGGTAGTCATTTCAGTCGAAAGAACGACGTCTAGATGACCATTGTAGAAAACATACTTCCACTTTGAGTTTAACCATAATTTTTGGATATAGTTTCATGTTCATAATAAAAATCATTTTCCCAGAATAACAACTTTTAAATCAAAGTTTATCATAGTTTTTAATTAACTAACCCAAAACAGCCCGCGGTGTTACTACGACGGCGTAAATCTGATTTTTTCGGTGTTTTTCGTGTTTCCTGGTTTTAAATCATTAAGTTAGCATATCATATAGATATAGAACATGTGTTTAGTTGATTTTAAAAGTCAAGTTAGAAGGATTAACTTTTATTTGCAAACAAGTTTAGAATTAACTAAACTATGTTCTAGTGATTACAAGTTTAAACCTTCGAATAAGATAGCTTTATATGTATGAATCGAATGATGTTATGAACATCATTACTACCTCAAGTTCCTTGGATAAACTTACTGGAAATTAGAAAAATAGATCTAGCTTCAAAGGATCCTTGGATGGCTTGAAAGTTCTTGAAGCAGAATCATGACACGAAAACAATTTCAAGTAAGATTTCCACTCGAAATAAGATTGTTATAGTTATAGAAATTGGATTAAAGTTTGAATATGATTATTACCTTGTATTAGAAAGATAACCTACTGTAAGTAACAAAGGTTTCTTGATCTTGGATGATTACTTGGAATGGATTTAGAAAACTTGGAAGTAAACTTGCAATCTTGGAAGTATTCTTGATTTTATGAAACTAGAACTTTTGGAATTTATGAAGAACACTTAGAACTTGAAGATAGAACTTGAGAGAGATCAATTAGATGAATAAAATTGAAGAATGAAAGTGTTTGTAGGTGTTTTTGGTTGTTGGTGTATGGATTATATATAAAGGATATGTACTTTTGTTTTCATGTAAATAAGTCATGAATGATTACTCATATTTTTGTAATTTTATGAGATATTTCATGCTAGTTGCCAAATGATGGTTCCTACATGTGTTAGGTGACTCACATGGGCTGCTAAGAGCTGATCATTGGAGTGTATATACCAATAGTACATACATCTAAAAGCTGTGTATTGTACGAGTACGAATACAGGTGCATACGAGTAGAATTGTTGATGAAACTGAACGAGGATGTAATTGTAAGCATTTTTGTTAAGTAGAAGTATTTTGATAAGTGTCTTGAAGTATTTCAAAAGTGTATGAATACATATTAAAACACTACATGTATATACATTTTAACTGAGTCGTTAAGTCATCGTTAGTCGTTACATGTAAATGTTGTTTTGAAACCTTTAGGTTAACGATCTTGTTGAATGTTGTTAACCCATTGTTTATTATAACAAATGAGATGTTAAATTGTTATATTATCATGATATTATGATATATAATATATCTTAGTATGATATATATACAGTTAAATATCGTTACAACGATAATCGTTACATATATGTCTCGTTTCGAAATCATTAAGTTAGTAGTCTTATTTTTACATATGTATTTCATTGTTAATACACTTAATAATATATTTACTTATCATTTAACATAATTAACCAAGTGTATAAATATCTTAATATGATTCATATGTACCTAGTAAGACGTTGTTATAACGATAATCGTTATATATATCGTTTTCGAGTTTCTTAAATTAATAGTCTCATTTTTATGTATATAACTCATTGTTAAAATATCTAATGAGATACATACTTATAATAAAATCATGTTAACTATACATATAACTATATATATGTCATCGTATAGTTTTTACAAGTTTTAACGTTCGTGAATCACCGGTCAACTTGGGTGGTCAATTGTCTATATGAAACCTATTTCAATTAATCAAGTCTTAACAAGTTTGATTGCTTAACATGTTGGAAACACTTAATCATGTAAACAACAATTTCATTTAATATATATATATATATATAAACATGGAAAAGTTTGGGTCACTACACATCTATGATATAGATGGTGAAGATGGAAAATCCGTTTATGATTCGGAACCCATCTATGATACAGATGGCGAGAAGGAAGAGGAAGGTTATGAGTCTGAGGTTGTGGTCTTCAACACTCCAATTATTAATAAAGACACAAATATGTCAAATGAAGACGTTAAAATTTTCTTCCATGAAGATGCTAATGTTTTTATGAAAAGTGATTTGGAAAACACTCGTGTGGTTCTCGAAGATCGGTTATATGTTTCGGTGATTAACGTTATAGACTCGAGGACGAGTCTTCTCGAAGAAGGGGAGAATTTTAATGACCCGTCCTAATTCATCTGGATGAATACATTACATTTGGTTACATCGCGAGGTACTTGACCTCTATATGATACATTTTATAAATATTGCATTCGTTTTGAAAAGACAAACTTTCCTTACATCGAAAGTTGACGGCATGCATACCATTTTATAATATATCCAACTATAATTGACTTAATAATAATCTTGATGAACTCAACGACTCAAATGCAACGTCTTTTGAAATATGCCATGAATGACTCCAAGTAATATCTCTAAAATGAGCAAATGCACAGCGGAAGATTTCTTTCATACCTGAGAATAAACATGCTTTAAAGTGTCAACCAAAAGGTTGGTGAGTTCATTAGTTTATCATAAACAATCTTTTCCATCATTTTAATAGACCACAAGATTTCATTCAATAATCATACACTCGCAAGTGTTTAAAATTCATTCATATGGATTGAACACCTGGTAATCGACATTAACAAAATGCATCTAGAATATCTCCAAACATATAAACATCGAAGTACTAAAGCAGTTCAAATTCTCTGACTGGGGCGTGTCAAAGCCCATAGATCTATCTTTAGGATCGCGTCAATTGATGGCAATTATAATAAATACCAATTCTTAGGCTACCAAGTTCAACAAGGGGCGATATCCGGTATAACAATTCAACCATAGAATGTAGTTTCGATTACTTATGTCTATTCGTCAAACATTTATAAAAGTGCATGTATTCTCAGTCCCAAAAATTTATATTGCAAAAGCATTTAAAAAGGGAGCAAATGAAACTCACTATACTGTATTTCGTAGTAATTATGCATATGACGGCATTGAACAAGTGCAAGGTTGGCCTCGGATTCACGAACCTAAATTCAATTATATATATTAACATATGTAATGGTAACTTTGACGACCCGGAAATTTTTGACCAAATTTAAACTTGATCTTTATATGTTTCTGACACGATAAGTAAAGTCTAAAATGTCGAGTCTCAAAAATTTTGGAACTATGTTTATGTATTCAATTACCTTCGACCAGTTTCGACGATTCACGAACAATTAACTGTAAATAGATATGTGTGTGTGTGTATATATATATATATATATATATATATATATATATATATATATATATATATATATATATATATATATATATAATGGTAATTGAAAATATAATTTGAAATATTATATGTTATTGCTATTAAAATTTAATTATGTAAAATAAAATAAAAATAGAATATTATAATTATTATTATTTAAAATATATCTATATATATAAGTAAAGTATATTAAAAATAAATATTAAATGATTGTAATACTCATTTGATGTTCCGATTGATATTGAGTAAGTTAAATTCAAACTTATATGATTTTAAAATAAACGGTGATTCGAAAATGAGTTCTATAAATTTTAGGCTTACTAAAAATGTATTTAGGACCTAGTTATTAAATTTTAACACTTTTTATATTTTACCCAGAATTGAGAGGGACAGTTGATGTAATTTTTATTTAATAAATTTATGATCGAATTCTATACCATAATGACTGAAATAAATAAAGATATTTAATGTAAAAATTTGGGATTTTTCTGAATACTTTTATCCGTCATTGAATTAACAACGCAGTACGAAATTTAGTCCGTAAATAGTGACGGCTAACAAATTAACACGTTTAAATGTAAATTATATTATTATGTGATATACTGTGCTTAATTGATTAAGTTCCTTCGAATTACTGTATTTGATTGAATAATGAATATGAATTGAGGAATGAATTATTCAATTGGTTACTGTGTTGTTTTGGTTTCTTCTCACTATATCGAATCTTACGGAGTAATATGTCTCCACTAAACATCCACTTGCTTCCTACTTTTTTTCTCTTTCTGTATTAATTGACCATCCATCTATCTCATTCTATTATATATATATATATATATATATATATATATATATATATATATATATATATATATATATATATATATATATATATATATATACATACATAAATACATAATCATATATATGTAGAAGGATAGAAGATATAGATATATCCCACCTTGAGCCTTTTTCATATACACCTCAAACGTTCACCGAGACCTCCATAACCCAACACCACCATTAAGTTTACAACACCATCGGCCACCCTTGATCTCCGTCACCATCACAACCCACTATTAGTTATCTCGTTTTGATCGATGAACAAACACAACCTGCAACTCGTCTGTATACTATTATAATTTTCTGTTTTTGATCAACAACCCAACCATACCCCACCTTGATCATCACCATCCACCCTCCATCGTCTTCATCAACCACCACAACCGCTATATGTTTCTGTATCTATTTTGATTAACCTGTTGTTCCTATTTCTATTTTCTCTCAACCACCAAAGGCCACCACTGTTGCTGCTATATTGTTTTCGTTTCTATTTAAAATCGACCAGAAACCCAGCCACCATTCATCGTGTAATGTTACTGCAACAGCTTGCTTATCACATCTATTTATATTTTATTTTTGGCTTTGTTGTCACTGCAACTGATCTGGGTTTTCTGTCACTACTAGAACACCACAACCACCATAGTTTACCACCTCACACCACTCTACAACCACTTGCTTCCTACTTTTTTTCTCTTTCTGTGTTAAGTGACCATCCATCTATCTCATTTTATTCTATATATATATATATATAATACATAATCATATATATGGAGAGGGATAGAAGATATAGATATATCCCACCTTGAGCCTTTTTCATATACACCTCAAACTTTCACCAAGACCTCCATAACCCAACACCACCATCAAGCTTACAACACCATCGGCCACCCTTGATCTCCGTCACCATCACAACCCACTATTAGTTATCTCATTTTGATCGATGAACAAATACAACCTGCAACTCATCTGTATACTATTATAATCTTCCGTTTTTGATCAACAACCCAACCATACCCCACCTTGATCATCACCATCCACCCTCCATCATCTCCATCAACCACCACAACCGCTATATGTTTCATGTCTATTTCGATTAACCTGTTGTTCCTATTTCTGTTTTATTTCAACCACCAAAGGCCACTACTGTTGCTGCTATATTGTTTCTGTTTCTATTTAAAACCGACTAGAAACCCAGCCACCATTCATCGTGTAATGTTGCTGCAACAGCTTTCTTATCACATCTGTTTATATTTTATTTTTAGCTTTGTTGTCACTGCTACTGATCTGGGTTTTCTGTCACCACTAGAACACCACAACCACCATAGTTTACCACCTCACGCCACTCTACAATTACCACTAAACCCCACCATAATGAAACCATCAGACCACCATCAACATAACCGCCACCATGGCTGCTTAATCTGGTTCCATTTCTTATTGTTACTCGTTTGCAAATAACCTTTGAATTTAGGAATTGAAAGTACCAATATAGGACCTTGGCTACTACTACTGTTTTGATCCCTATCCATTCGAAAATACTGTTGGACTGAGAAAAGCATTCGGGTCAGTCCACCTCTTTCTCACTTCTGTTTTCATGTTACAAACTATCGCAAACCATCACTCCACCACACTTTCAATCGTCACCCATTTAACCAAGAACCACCACCACCACCTCTTATCTGATGAAACCCACAACGATCTTCTTCATCAAGACACCACCATGAGTGACCAACTGCAACTTGCTACTGCGTACTTTCTGATTACTGTTCCGATTACAAACATAAACCGCCACCATAGAAACCCCAAAACCACTGTTGTTTGTTTTCTGATCAATTCAAAAACCATTGAAACACCTGCAACCCACATAAACCACATAAAACCATCATCATTATTTTTCATTTCTACTACAGTCATCTCATTACTTCTGCTACAACCACTATACTTCTGGTTTCACGTTTGAAAACCTTTTAAAAAGCAGAAGGATAGCTCGATTATTTTATACTGTGGCATAATAAAGGCAAAGATGGGTCCTTGTGCAAGTTGTCGATGAGTACATGAAGCAAAGGGGGATTAGATACAACAATTATGGCCTACACTCTTTTTGCTTATAACCCCACCAAGCATTCGATGGGTTTAAATGGAATTCCTAGCAGGCTTTGAATCGACAACTAGGCTTATTCTATTTTTATATTGGGCCGAGATAACCCTATTATTGTTAGGCCATGAATTTCTGTTGGGCTCGTGAGCAGTTGGGCCGGAAACTACTATTTTTCTATTGGGCCATTGATTTGTTTGCATTTTCTGTATAACTCACAAACGATGATGTACGTAGTGAGGTACCATTGATATTAATGAGGGAAGTATGTTGACGAAAGAAAGATGATTAAATTATGCTGATGACTAGAATTAGGTTATGATGTTATGTTAAATTTATGGTTGATGGTGAAAATGAAAGTATCGATTAATGATGATGACAATGATTTAGATGATGAAGAGATGTTATGGTTACGAGTAAGTATGACAAAGAAGATGATGATTAGATTAGGATTAGGAAAAGATAATGATATTGATTATGTAAAATGATGACGATAATGAAACTGATATAGACGATGACAATGGAAAATTTAGTTGATTTTGTTTGTTTTCATGATGAAGAAGAAGATGGAATAAGAAAACGGGTTAAGATATTTAGTTTGGGTATTAAGTCAAATATGAAGTAACAGTGAAATGGTTTAGGTTGTTATTAGGTTAGCGGGACGTCGCGGGTTCAAACCCGGACTTGGGCATTTTTTTAAGGACTACTTCTTTGAGGTTCGCGAATCCAAGGCCAACCCTGCATTGTTCAGATTCGTCATATGTATTTTTACTACAAAATACAGTATCGTGAGTTTCATTACTCCCTTTAAATATATATTTTTGGGACTGAGAATACATGCGCTGATTTTATTAATGTTTTACGAAATAGACACAAGTGATCAAAAACTACATTCTATGGCTGGATTATGAATATTGAATATCACCCCTTTTAGCTTGGTAACCTAATAATTAGGAAACGGGTATGGCCCCTTATTGACGCGAATCCTAAAGATAGATCTATGGACCTCGACAAGTCCCATCCTGGGTACGGATGCTTTAGTACTTCGAGATTATTATTATTATACCGACGAGAGGTTCTGTTTGGGGATATTCTATGCATTAAAGTTAAGTCGGTTATCAAGCGTTCACCATATGAATGAATTTTAATTCGCGGGTTACACGTGTTATTATGTACTCAGGTTACGTGTACAATTAAATATATGAAATCTTGTGGTCTATTAAAATGCTGGAAATGAATATTGATGATAAACTAATGAACTCACCAACCTTTTGGTTGACACTTGAAATCATGTTTATTCTCAGGTATGAAAGAAATCTTCCGCTGTGAATTTGCTCATATTAGAGATATTACTTGGAGTCATTCATGACATATTTCAAAAGACGTTGCATTCGAGTCATCGAGTTCATCAAGATTATTACTAAGTCATTTATAATTGAATATATTATGAAATGGTATGCATGCCATCAACTTTCGATGTAATGAAAGTTTGTCTTTTAAAAACGAATGCAATGTTTGTAAAATGTATCATATAGAGGTCAAGTACCTCGTGATGTAACCAAGTTTAATGTATTCATCCAGATGGATTAGGACGGGTCCTCACAGGTTGGTATCAGAGCGGTGGTCTTAATGAACCAGGTCTTGCATTAGTGTGTCTAACTGATAGTTGTTTAGATGCATTAGTGGGTCTGGACTTCGACCGTGTCTGCATGTCAAAAATTTTGCTTATCTTTTCGCGTCGAAAATTACCTGCTTATCATCCTTAGGGAATCACTTGCTTATCATTCATGGTTTAGACACATATTACTGCATTGACTGCATGAATAGTGTATAGACAAAATTCATATCTTAGCGTATCTGCCAATTCATATCTTAGCGTATCTGCCAATTCATATCTTAGCGTATCTGTTACTGTAAACATTGCCTAGCATATTCCGTAAATTCCTCCATAATCTATGAAATCTTTTGTTCTATATAAATATTCTATGTAATTAGAATATTGAAATGTCCCATTCTTATTGATTAAAAACGTTCCATATTAATTGATTTCGTTGCGAGGTTTTGACCTCTATATGAGACGTTTTTCAAAGACTGCATTCATTTTTAAAACAAACCATAACCTTTATTTCATAAATAAAGGTTTAAAAAGCTTTACGTAGATTATCAAATAATGATAATCTAAAATATCCTGTTTACACACGACCATTACATAATGGTTTACAATACAAATATGTTACATCGAAATCAGTTTCTTGAATGCAGTTTTTACACAATATCATACAAACATGGACTCCAAATCTTGTCCTTATTTTAGTATGCAACAGTGGAAGCTCTTAATATTCACCTGAGAATAAACATGCTTTAAACGTCAACAAAAATGTTAGTGAGTTATAGGTTTAACCTATATATATCAAATCGTAACAATAGAGCACAAGATTTCATATTTCAATACACATCCCATACATAGAGATAAAAATCATTCATATGGTGAACACCTGGTAACCGACATTAACAAAATGCATATATAAGAATATCCCCATCATTCCGGGACACCCTTCGGATATGATATAAATTTCGAAGTACTAAAGCATCCGGTACTTTGGATGGGGTTTGTTAGGCCCCATAGATCTATCGTTAGGATTCGCGTCAATTAGGGTGTCTGTTCCCTAATTCTTAGATTACCAGACTTAATAAAAAGGGGCATATTCAATTTCGATAATTCAACCATAGAATGTAGTTTCACGTACTTGTGTCTATTTTTGTAAATCATTTATAAAACCTGCATGTATTCTCATCCCAAAAATATTAGATTTTAAAAGTGGGACTATAACTCACTTTCACAGATTTTTACTTCGTCGGGAAGTAAGACTTGGCCACTGGTTGATTCACGAACCTATAACAATATATACATATATATCAAAGTATGTTCAAAATATATTTACAACACTTTTAATATATTTTGATGTTTTAAGTTTATTAAGTCAACTGTCCTCGTTAGTAACCTACAACTAGTTATCCACAGTTAGATGTACAGAAATAAATCGATAAATATTATCTTGAATCAATCCACGACCCAGTGTATACGTATCTCAGTATTGATCACAACTCAAACTATATATATTTTGGAATCAACCTCAACCCTGTATAGCTAACTCCAACATTCACATATAGAGTGTCTATGGTTGTTCCGAAATATATATAGATGTGTCAACATGATAGGTCGAAACATTGTATACGTGTCTATGGTATCTCAAGATTACATAATATACAATACAAGTTGATTAAGTTATGGTTGGAATAGATTTGTTACCAATTTTCACGTAGCTAAAATGAGAAAAATTATCCAATCTTGTTTTACCCATAACTTCTTCATTTTAAATCCGTTTTGAGTGAAT
Organism: Rutidosis leptorrhynchoides; assembly: GCF_046630445.1. NCBI lineage: Eukaryota > Viridiplantae > Streptophyta > Magnoliopsida > Asterales > Asteraceae > Rutidosis > Rutidosis leptorrhynchoides. Next base: position 369,490,815 of record NC_092334.1, on the reverse strand, counting down.
CAAATTGCTATAGTTTCATATTGAACTCTATTTTATGAATATAAACAGAAAAAGTATAGGTTTATAGTCGGAAAAATAAGTTACAAGTCGTTTTTGTAAAGGTAGTCATTTCAGTCGAAAGAACGACGTCTAGATGACCATTTTAGAAAACATACTTCCACTTTGAGTTTAACCATAATTTTTGGATATAGTTTCATGTTCATAATAAAAATCATTTTCTTAGAATAACAACTTTTAAATCAAAGTTTATCATAGTTTTTAATTAACTAACCCAAAACAGCCCGCGGTGTTACTAGGACGGCGTAAATCCGGTTTTACGGTGTTTTTCGTGTTTCCAGGTTTTAAATCATTAAGTTAGCATATCATATAGATATAGAACATGTGTTTAGTTAATTTTAAAAGTCAAGTTAGAAGGATTAACTTTTGTTTGCGAACAAGTTTAGAATTAACTAAACTATGTACTAGTGATTACGAGTTTAAACCTTCGAATAAGATAGTTTTATATATATGAATCGAATGATGTTATGAACATCATTACTACCTCAAGTTTAGTAGGTAAACCTACTGGAAGTGACATGAAATGATCTAGCTTCAAAGGATCTTGGATGGCTTGAAAGTTCTTGAAGTAGGATCATGACACAAAAACAAGTTCAAGTAAGATTTTTACTCGAATTAAGATAGTTTATAGTTATAGAAATTGAATCAAAGTTTGAATATGAATATTACCTTGAATAAGAAAGATAACCTACTATATATAACAAAGGTTTCTTGATCTTAGATGATTACTTAGAATGGATTAGAAAGCTTGGAAGTAAATTAGTAAACTTGAAGGGATTTTTGAAGTGTTCTTGAAGTGTTCTTCCTATGATGATTATAGCTTGATTCTTGAAGTGATTTTTGATGAATATGATGATTAACTACTGGAAAAATACGTTTATAATAGTGTGGGTGTGTTGAGAGAGAATTAGAAAGAGAATTGGAAGTGAAATGGAGTGAATGATGAGTGGTAATTGGTGAGTGGTGAGTGGGGTTAAAAGGAGTTCTAGTTAGTTGACTAGCTCATGGTAGAAGTTAAAATTGATTAGTCATACATGACATAATCAAGAGTGGAATCCCATGCTAGTTCCTATTGGTATATACCCATAGTAAGTACGTTTTGAAGCTGTGTATAATACGGGTAAAAATACGGCTAGAATTCTTGATGAAAGAAAAGAATGGGAAAGTAACTGTAACCATTTTCGTTAAGTATGAGTGTTTTGATATATGTCTTGAAGTCTTCCAAAAGTATTTTAATACATCTAAATACACTACATGTATATACATTTTAACTGAGTCGTTAAGTCATCGTTAGTCGTTACATGTAAGTGTTGTTTTGAAACCTTTAAGTTAACGATCTCAATTAATGTTGTTAACCCATTGTTTATTATATCTAATGAGATGTTAAATTATTATATTATCATGATATTATGATATATTAATATATCTTAATATGATATATATATATATATATATATATATTTAAATGTCGTTACAACGATAATCGTTACATATATGTCTCGTTTCGAAATCCTTAAGTTAGTAGTCTTGTTTATATGTATATAACTCATTGTTAATATACTTATGGAGATACTTAATTATCATAATCTCATGTTAACCATATGTATACCCATATATATATCGTCATGTCATTTTTACAAGTTTTAACGTTCGTGAATCGCCGGTCAACTTGGGTGGTCAATTGTCTATATGAAACATATTTCAATTAATCAAGTCTTAACAAGTTTGATTGCTTAACATGTTGGAAACATTTAATCATGTAAATATCAATCTCAATTAATATATATAAACATGGAAAAGTTCGGGTCACTACAAATATCATCTTGGATAGCCGGAAATTATTTCATATCGAAAAATCCTTTATTCCATAGTACGAAATGGAAATCGCCACTAGTTCAAGTCCCTCGAATTCCGATATGGAATTTCACTCGAGCTCCGAAAGCAGCGTCACCAGAATGAATCAACCAAATCAGCCATCCCCAATTCATCTGATGGGTTCGTAGTCGACTTAATCAATGGAGACGAGAAGAAGGCGATCCTTTCCACCAACCAAATTCACCTCTTGACGGAAAACCCGAAGCACTTACCGGCGAACCTGTTCGAAATACCATTTTCTCTCTCATTCCAGAGTATCTCGCCACGACTTTATCACAACTCTGATTTTAAACCTTATTCATTTGCTCGTTTCTACCGACAATCATCCCGGAGTAATAAGTCAACGAGCTTCGCGTCCGAGTTGTAGCCTTGGAACATATGGTGCAAAACGTACCAGCTTCAGCAACAGCACCAGCAACATTAGTACCATCAACAACACACGCCTCAACATCACAATCTGTACCTCGAGCATAATCATCGTTTTACATGACGTTCTACATCATTTATCTTCGTACGACATGACGATTATGTAATCTCTAATGTTCTAGAGATTATATATTCTTGTTCTAATGGTAAATCAAATGAGTTTAATATCATATTGACTCATTAAATCCATGATTACATCTGAAGAGAATATATATGTAAGTATATTTTCATAAAGATTGTAATTAAAAATTCTTTTGTACAAACGATTAATGGTAAAAATATTTTAACGGGTAGGTAATACCCGAGAAATATTTAAATTTCACATTAATAAGTTACACTGTACATTCTTCGAATCTGATTCAAAAGTCATTTATTATCCTACTTACATCCACAGATATACGAATCCGTTCACCACAGAATTACCATTTTCATTCAATTTCATATTTGAATTTTGACCTATCAGAATCCAACAAGTGGCATAATGAAGAAAATATTGGACAAAAATAAAATTTGTTAGAAACTAACAAATTAACTATGAGAAGAATTTTGATAAGAATCCACGCTAACTGTTCCTAGTAACTATTCCTAGCTAACTGATTAATTCCGTATTACATTTTATTTATCGCAATTTATTTATCGCAATTTAATTATCGCAATTTATTTATCGCAATTTAAATTCTCGCAATTTTATTTATCGTCATTTAATTTCTGTTATTTATTTTCTGCACTTTAAATATCGGGACACGTATACAAGGTTTTGACATATCATGTCGACGCATCTATATATATTATTTGGAATAACCATAGACACTCTATATGCAGTAATGCTTGAGTTAGCTATACAGGGTTGAGGTTGATTCTAAATAATATATATACTTTGAGTTGTGATCGAGTCTGAGACATGTATATAACGGGTCACGACACGTAATAATTAATTCAAATATTATATATTAAACTATATATGAATTGTTGAACTACTAATTGTGGACTCCTAAACTATGGACTAATGACATTGGACAATTAAAATGAATTAAAATATTGATTATAACATATGAAACTAAACATTTCTTCAAGTTTGCCACTTGATTTCATCTTAAACCTCATTTGTATCTTGACGATTACAATCCACGTTCAAACCTTTCACGAATCTTGAAAACACCTCAATCGAGAGGATGAACCAACCGCACTTCATCTACGGAAGAAAAGATTGATGCATATAGTTATGCACCTGAAAACTCTCAGAAACTGAGTAAACGTTTAACACGTATCTGTGCTAACTCATTTGGCATTGTTATTACCGAAAATAACATTGCAATTCTTTTTCAAATTAGCCAATTTTGTCACAGCTCCAATAAATCAGCTTCAATTTTTCATTCGAATAAACCTTATTATAAAGATTACCTTTTCATCATCATTACCGGAGAACCGTTTATATTTAACCACATTAGCAGTAAACATACCAACAGCTTCATTACTCATTGGCTTAAGTCTCTCCGAAGAACCATTATATCTGTTCAATAAAACCCTATCATATACTCATCCGCATCTTGTAACAAGAATTGCCATACCAATTACTGGGAATCAACAAACCAGAATTTTGAATCTCGCAACGTTTCTACATCAACAGTTATATGTATACATATAACCTTTATCTCTTAGAATTATAACCTTCCATTCTGAAATTTTGAAAAGCACCCAGTCTACGAATCAGTACTCCAAATTTTGAAAAAGCTGAATGAAGCAGCAGAAACGGTAGACAACCGTAAACGACCTTGACAGTCAAAAGTTTGATAATAAAGAATTGAGCAAACCATGAAGGAGACTCTGAACAAATCACAAGGACTAAACTTGTACATAAAGAATCCAAATAATTCTGTTTGTGATGAAATCTTTAGCGAATGCCTTGTTCTGTAATTGTTCTAAATCGTTGTGAATGAATTCCTTCATCACGTTTTGATTGTAGAATTATCAGATATTATTGTATCTTTCATTATAAATATCCTCAATATTTTTGAAGATATCTTCATAAATATTCTTGTCCGATATTAATTATCTCTCCACGCTATCTGTGTTATAGCATAAAAGAAAGCTTTTTTAGTTTCTAAATCTCTGAAAACTTAGAGTTTGAATTATGAATGATTTTGAAGTAGTGTTGGAAATTGATGCATGAGTTAGTATAATATAATGACACTTGATCAACGTGATTATATTACAGTAAGTCATGCTGAGTTTCTAATAAAACATGATGATTCACAGACCATACCGTCATCATGTGTCATGTTACACGACTCTTACATTCTACCTAATCTTCAAACATATCAAGAACATAAATTCTTGATAGTTCAATCTTTCTGGTAATTTAACCAATCAAGATCGTGTTGTTAGAATCTCTCTTAGAACATTAACTATGTTCATTCCGAAATTTATATCTACGAATTCTGGACTATTATTCGCTTGACTTAAAGTCGGGAAGAGAAAACAAAAGTATGAAACTCCAAAATATAAAGTAAATGGGGAGGGTGGATTTATAGTGAAATATTCGACAGAACAATCAAAACAGGTCATCGCATTTAACAAAGAGGATTCTAATTTCCTTAATTACCGAAGAATCAAATCTTATCACGAAGATTTTCTCCAAATCCCTTGAACTCCGAAAATCAACCATATCTACGTCAAAGGATATGACGAAACATTATTTTTTCATTTCAGTCTTTTGTGATAGCTTCACTTATACTCTTCACGTAATCGAATTATTTTATCCATATTACTCAATGATGATAAAACTTTAATTTTTAGCTCGTATGCGTCATGAAAACATACTTATTGTCAGCCATGACCATCCCAATCAAATTTCGGGACGAAATTTCTTTAACGGGTAGGTACTGTGATGACCCGGAAATTTTCGACCAAATTTAAACTTGATCTTTATATGTTTCTGACACGATAAGCAAAGTCTAAAATGTCGAGTCTACAAAATTTTTTAAATATGTTTATGTATTCAATTACCTTCGACCAGTTTCGACGATTCACGAACAATTAACTGTAAATAGATATGTGTGTGTGTATATATATATATATATATATATATATATATATATATATAAATGGTAATTGAAAATATAATTTGAAATATTATATGTTATTGCTATTAAAATTTAATTATGTAAAATAAAATAAAAAGAGAATATTATAATTATTATTATTTAAAATATATCTATATATATATAAATAAAGTATATTAAAAATAAATATTAAATGATTGTAATACTCATTTAATGTTCCAATTGATATTGAGTAAGTTAAATTCAAACTTATATGATTTTAAAATAAACGGTGATTCGAAAATGAGTTCTATAAATTTTAGGCTTACTAAAAATGTATTTAGGACCTAGTTATTAAATTTTAACACTTTTTATATTTTACCCAGAATTGAGAGGGACAGTTGATGTAATTTTTATTTAATAAATTTATGATCGAATTATATACCATAATGACTGAAATAAATAAAGATATTTAATGTAAAAATTTGGGATTTTTCTGAATACTTTTATCCGCCATTGAATAAACAACGGAGTATGAAATTTAGTCCGTAAATAGTGACGGCTAACAAATTAACACGTTTAAATCTATATTATATTATTATGTGATATACTGTGCTTAATTGATTAAGTTCCTTCGAATTACTGTATTTGATTGAATAATGAATATGAATTGAGGAATGAATTATTCAATTGGTTACTGTGTTGTTTTGGTTTCTTCTCACTATATCGAATCTTACGGAGTAATATGTCTCCACTAAACATCCACTTGCTTCCTACTTTTTTTCTCTTTCTGTATTAATTGACCATCCATCTATCTCATTCTATTATATATATATATATATATATATATATATATATATATATATATATATATATATATATATATATATACATACATAAATACATAATCATATATATGTAGAAGGATAGAAGATATAGATATATCCCACCTTGAGCCTTTTTCATATACACCTCAAACGTTCACCGAGACCTCCATAACCCAACACCACCATTAAGTTTACAACACCATCGGCCACCCTTGATCTCCGTCACCATCACAACCCACTATTAGTTATCTCGTTTTGATCGATGAACAAACACAACCTGCAACTAGTCTGTATACTATTATAATCTTCTGTTTTTGATCAAAAACCCAACCATACCCCACCTTGATCATCACCATCCACCCTCCATCGTCTTCATCAACCACCACAACCGCTATATGTTTCTGTATCTATTTTGATTAACCTGTTGTTCCTATTTCTGTTTTCTCTCAACCACCAAAGGCCACCACTGTTGCTGCTATATTGTTTTCGTTTCTATTTAAAATCGACCAGAAACCCAGCCACCATTCATCGTGTAATGTTACTGCAACAGCTTGCTTATCACATCTATTTATATTTTATTTTTGGCTTTGTTGTCACTGCAACTGATCTGGGTTTTCTGTCACTACTAGAACACCAAAACCACCATAGTTTACCACCTCACACCACTCTACAACCACCACTAAAACCCACCATAACGAAACCATCAGACCACCATCAACATAACCGCCAACATGGTTGCTTAATCTGGTTCCATTTCTTATCGTTACTCATTCGCAAATAACCTTTGAATTTAGGAATTGAAAGTACCAATATAGGACCTTGGCTACTACTACTGTTTCGATCCCTATCCGTTAGAAAATACTGTTGGACTGAGAAAAGCATTCGAGTCAGTCCACCTCTTTCTCACTTCTGTTTTCATGTTACAAACTATCACAAACCATCACTCCACCACACTTTGAATCGTCACCCATTTAACCAAGAACCACCGCCACCTCTTATCTGATGAAACCTACAACGATCTTCTTCATCAAGACACCACCATGAGTGACTAACTGCAACTTGCTACTGCATGCTTTCTGATTACTATTCCGATTACAAACATAAACCGCCACCATAGAAACCCCAAAACCACTGTTTTTTGTTTTCTGATCAATTCAAACACCATTGAAACACCTGCAACCCACATAAACCACATAAAATCATCATCATTATTTTTTGTTTCTGCTACAGTCATCTCATTACTTCTGCTACAACCACTATACTTCTGGTTTCACATTTGAAAACCTTTTAAAAAGCAGAAGGATAGCTCGATTATTTTATATTGTGGCATAATAAAGGCAAAGATGGGTCCTTGTGCAAGTTGTCGACGAGTACATGAAGCAAAGGGGGATTAGATACAACAATTATGGTCGACACTCTTTTTGCTTATAACACCACCATTCATTCAATGGGTTTAAATGGAATTCCCAGCAGGCTTTGAATAGACAACTTGGCTTATTCTATTTTTCTCTTGGGCCGGGATAACCCTATTATTGTTAGGCCATGAATTTCTGTTGGGCTCGTGAGCAGTTGTGCCGGAAACTACTATTTTTCTGTTGGGCCATTGATTTGTTTGCATTTTCTGTATAACTCACAAACGATGATGTACGTAGTGAGGTACCATCGATATTAATGATGGAAGTATGTTGATGAAAGAAAGATGATTAAATTATGCTGATGACTAGAATTAGGTTATGATGTTATGTTAAATTTATGGTTGATGGTGAAAATGAAAGTATCGATTAATGATGATGACAATGATTTAGATGATGAGGAGATGTTATGGTTACGAGTAAGTATGACAAAGAAGATGATGATTAGATTAGGATTAGGAAAAGATAATGATATTGATTATGTAAAATGATGATGATAATGAAATTGATATAGACGATGACAATGGAAAATTTAGTTGATTTTGTTTGTTTTTGTGATGACCCGGAAATTTCTGACCAAATTTAAACTTTATCTTTAAATGATTTAATATTTTCGACACGATAAACAAAGTCTGTAATGTTGAGTCTCAAAGTTTTGGAACAATATTCATGTAATCAATTATTCTTTGACTGTTCTCGAAGATTCACGAACAATATATATATATATATATATATATATATATATATATATATATATATATATATATATATATATATATATATATATATATATATATATATATATATATATATATATGATTTCAAGTTATTTAGTAAACGATAGTAACATTTGATTATTGATTCGATTGATATTTAGATAAGTTAACTAAAACGTTTAAGATGAACCAGTAAAACACTAATTTGCTACAGTATTTTTGAATTGCTACAGTACCCGAAAAGCTACAGTGTTTTAAAAAAATCACTATTTGCAACAGTAAAACACTATTTCAAAATGAAAATGTATATATGTATATGTATATACTGCGAGACGATGATTTATAGAAGTAAATGACCAAAACACTCAAATGTATAAGTTACGCCTCGAGTGGTATAGTTTATGGATAATTTAAGTCTAATTTTTGACAAAGGTACGACTCACGAAACGAAAAATACAAGTTTTCTCAGCGTACGAAGGGACATTCGAAAAAACAGGAACCGGAACATAAGTCGAGTGACGACGTACGACTTATCGAAATAAAATTTACAAGTCATCTATACACGAGAATATAATATAATATATAATTAATTAAAATAAAATATATATATATATTATAAAAATATAATATTATGTCGACAGGTATCAAACAAAAGGTTGTGAGCTGGCAATGGGGCTCATGCGATCGCATGAGATCCCCCACACATACTCATGTGATCGCATGAGGTGTTGGGTGGCAGCCATCTCCTATAAAACGAGCGAATTATTTGAGCTGTGATTCATTCTTCTTCATAATACTCAGCATAAATCAATAAATATATATTTATTATTATTATTATTATTATTATTATTATTATTATTATTATTAAGATTAATATTATTATTAATCTAATTATTATTAGTAATATTATTAGTATTATACACAAAATACTACGACGAGGTCATGTCCAAATGATTTCAAACCGAGTTCTCAAATGAGTCAAAGCTAAGGAAACTATGGGCTATAGCTATGAAGGTTATGGGTATTGATTGAGGGTTATGACCATGAGTCAAAGATCAAACCTAGTGTTTATCATCTCTGTTGCGTCTACGTACTTTCCTGCAATATTGAATCACAATATTGATATGTGAGCATTCATATCTTATATTTTATATATTAATAGTGTATACATGTCTAGTGCTCGAGTATATATGTTTATGCATGCTTGTATGCTAAATCTTATCATTAAACAGTTTATGATGAATCACGAATTAAATACATTTATTACTGATAAAAGGTATATGATATGCATGTTTTTGGAAAGCTGGCGAAAAATCAATAACTTTTCATTTAGAAATCGCGTAATTTCGATGAACGAATTAAAAGATACGATCAACTGATTTATGATTGACATTAATTGGAATTGCTTTTGAATCTACAATTAATATTTAAACAACTTGTTTGTAAGATTGATAAATTGAATTTTTGAATATTACCAACCGAGTAAATGAATCCTTATATGAGGTACGTCTCGTTTTGTTGAACTATTGTCAAAATTGACTTTTTGAAACGACTTTGGATAACTTTTGTATGCCGATCTCGAGCATTAGGATTGTGATACACTATGACCTGACTTAGCATGATAGACATTTATTGACCAACATATGTTCTCTAGGTTGAGATCTACGGTTATTTGGTAATCCGAGTTTCAGTCACATTTTGGTGAACGACTTTATATGCTGCTAAGGTGAGTTTCATTTGCTCCCTTTTATATATATTTTTGGGACTGAGAATACATGCGCTGTTTTTATAAATGTTTTACGAAGTAGGCACAAGTACTAAAACTAATTCTATGTGGGTTTAAACCAGAAATATACCCTTAGCTTGGTAACATTAAACTACTTGTCTATGTACAGTAGGCGCGAATCCTAAAGATAGATCTATTGGGCCTGACAAACCCCATCCTGACTATGGGATGCTTTATTACTTCGAGGTTATTTTAAACACACCTGATCTGGTGTACTTCAGAGGGTAAAACATGAATGTTAAGGCTTGTTACCGGGTGCCTACAACTTATAGAATACTTTTAAACACTTGCGAGTGTACGGATATTTATGGAAACTGAAATCTTGTGGTCTATTACTATTACGGAAATGATTGATTATGATAAACTAATGAACTCACCAACCTTTTGGTTGACACTTTAAAGCATGTTTATTCTCAGGTATTAAAGAAATCTTCCGCTGTGCATTAGCTCATTTTAAGGATATTACATGGAGTCATTCATGACATACTTTGAAAGACGTTGCATTCGAGTCGTTGAGTTCATCAAGATTAATATTAAGTCAATTATAGTTGGATGTAATATGAAATGGTATGCATGCCGTCAATTTTTGATGTAAAAAAAGTTTGTCTTTTAAAAACGAATGCAATGTTTGTAAAACGTATCATATAGAGGTCAAATACCTCGCGATGTAATCAACTATTGTGAATCGTTTATAATGTATATGAACGGGTCCTTTCAGTTTTCATGATGAAGAAGAAGATGGAATAAGAAAATGGGTTAAGATATTTAGTTTGGGTATTAAGTCGGATATGAAGTAACAGTGGAATGGTTTAGGTTGTTATTGGGTTAGCGGGACGTCGCGGGTTCAAACCCGGACTTGGGTATTTTTTTAAGGACTACTTCTTTGAGGTTCGTGAATCCGAGGCTAACCCTGCATTGTTCAGATTTGTCATATGTATTTTTACTACAAAATACAGTATCGTGAGTTTCATTACTCCCTTTTTATATATATTTTTGGGACTAAGAATACATGCGCTGATTTTATTAATGTTTTACGAAATAGACACAAGTGATCAAAAACTACATTCTATGGCTGGATTATGAATATTGAATATCATCCCTTTTAGCTTGGTAACCTAATAATTTGGAAACGGGTATGGCCCCTAATTGACGCGAATCCTAAAGATAGATCTATGGACCTCGACAAGTCCCATCCGGGGTACGGATGCTTTAGTACTTCGAGATTATTATTGTTATACAGACGAGAGGTTCTGTTTGGGGATATTCTATTCATTAAAGTTAAGTTGGTTATCAAGCGTTCACCATATGAATGAATTTTAATTCGCGGGTTACGCGTGTTATTATGTACTCGGGTTACGTGTACAATTAAATATATGAAATCTTGTGGTCTATTAAAATGATGGAAATGAATATTGATGATAAACTAATGAACTCACCAACCTTTTGGTTGACACTTGAAAGCATGTTTATTCTCAGGTATGAAAGAAATATTCCGATGTGCATTTGCTCATATTAGAGATATTATTAGTTCACAGTATTTGATCTATGAACACCAGACTCTCAATTGAATAATAAATATGAATTATAAGAACAATAATTGAGAGAACACGATATGAAGATATATGAAAGATAATATTAATCGTGCAAAAGATACATTGAATGAAAAGCACACGTCCCTATTTATACAGATCAAAAACCAAATCTGGAGATTTGGTTTTCAAAACTACTTTGCTACAAATAAGGAAAAGATAAACTTAAAAACTTAACAAATATGCAAAATAATTATGAAGTTAACCTTCTGGAGATAAAACCGAATCAAAACATATCTTCTTAATATTTAAACATATCTCCATAATCTTCCTTAGCTTAGCCATCAAGACATCTTCAAATCGTTGACTTCAATAAGCACCAGAGTCTGCAACCTCAGACTCTAAAACTCTAGACTCTAAAACTGCAAAATACTTTGACTCATCAGATTATAATTCCCAACAATCTCCCCCTATCTGATGATGTCAAAACAACCTGTTCACCTACTTCTTCAACTTTGCATACTCCTTTTCAATCAGTTTACACTTGCTCTTCATAAAATGAATTTTCTTCAACATGGACAGTTTGCTGTACAAGTGATCCAACAATTTGACTCTAAAAGGATAAGTTTGCTCTATCACACATCTGGTTAACAAGCTGATCAACAACTCAATACTAGCTCCTTTAAACTGTTCAACCCTAATCAACATCCTTTGATTTCCATTTGTCTTGATCATCAAAGCATCAAAATACTCAACATACTTATCATCAACAAATTCTAAATGTTCAGGAACAGCATACCTTTCTACATGTCCCTTAGCTCTCCTCTCCTTCATCTCTAGATCAAACATCCCACAAAATACTTCATAATCCTTGAAACTTATAAACCATTCTTCAAATACCAAATGTACCAGCATATAAACTCTCTTCAACACTTCATCAACAACAACTTGATCCCCTGCATATTCTCTGATATACACAGCTATGCCCTTCCATTCACAAAAACCCAAACGCACAATTTGATTCAACTTAACTCTTAACCTCCTATCTAGCAAATGAGTCATGGTAAGCAATAGAGTGACACCTTCAAATTTAGATTTATCAACCTCAACCTTGACAACATCACCTTCATACCTTCTGAACCTAAATATTTTGTTCATCTGGACCCTTAGATCACCTTGCCTAGCAGCAACTACAACAGTATTCTCCTGAACATCACCAATACCACCTATTTGAGTATCACCAGCAACAATATTCTCCCCCTCAGCCTGATGCTCCCCCTCAATTTGAGCTCTCTTTGATTGCTCCCCCTCAACACTTGCAAAACCTGCATCTGCAGTACCTGTACCTGCATCATCTGACCTCTTTCTTTTCTCCCCCTTTTTGACATCATCTAAAGGCAGAGAAGATATGACCTTCCAAATTTCAGTCTGTTGATTCTTGAGGGAACAAATGTCAGAAGCAAGCCCAGTAAAACATTGTCTCAGTTCATCAACACCAATCATCCTTTTCTCCAGCTCAGCCAACCTGTGATTAATTTCTGTTACAGACCCTGAACCACCTGTACTAGTCAACCCCTGCATATCCCAACCAACCTCCTTACCTCCAACAGCTCATCTTTTGAAACAAAATTATTATTAAAGTTAAGATTATTAATCTTAGACTGCACACCAGAGAGGTTGTCATCAAACTTCTTAGTCAAAGTAGTCAAAGCCTGGTTCAGACCAACCACATTGACTGGTGCCTCAGTCTGTGAAGAGCTACCAATGGTTAGGGGTAAGGTTTGCATGTCCTCACAACCTTCCTGTTGATAAGTAGGGCGATCCCTGGAAATAGAAGGGTTTGAGACCTGTATTTCATCCTGTGACATGGATGAAACATTGGCAGCCTGTGCAAGTAAGTGTAAGGATGGAATATCTGGAGGGAGAAGTGGCAGACTAGTGTCTGGGGTAATTGTAGGCTTGGCCATTGAAGATGGGTTTTGGATTTGGTTGCTGGAGTCCAGGATTGTGACTTCTTGATTTAAGTTAACTGAGTAGGTTTTCTCAGCAACTATAATATGGGAATCCAAGCTCACTAACCTAACAGGATTAGGTTGGGTCAAAGTACCACCCTCACCAACCTCTAGCAGAGGTGATGGAGAAGCACTAGTAGCACCTTGCCTAATGGATTGTTGATGTGAATCCATGAGTGCTGAATCATCTAGGTTTTCAAGTATGGAGACATTCTCAATATGAGCTGGTGAGCTCACAAGGTTGGTTAAATGGAGATTTTGTTCAGTAGCAGCGGGAGATGGTGGGTTTGAATTAAGTTGGTTGTCCTCATTCATACCTTCAGCCTGCTCTATTTCTGGAAACAAAATGGGGTGGAGTTTCTGGGGGGGGGTAGAATCTGATTACTCAGATTCTATGATTGGTTGATCATTGTTGTGATCTCCTACAGACCCTGATTGCTCAGACCCTGAAGGAGATTGTGACGACCCGTCAATTTCCGACCAAATTTAAACTTAATTCTTATATGATTTCAATACGATAAGCAAAGTCTGTAAGGTTGAGTCTCAAAAATTTTGGAATTGTTTTCATATATGTAATTACCCTTCGACTACTTTCGACGATTCACGAACAATTAATTGTAAATAATATATATATATATATATATATATATATATATATATATATATATATATATATATATATATATATATATATATATATATATAGAAATTTATAATAATTTATTTCATATAAATAGTTATGTGGTAATATTATTTTGTTATATTAAAAATTATTATTATTAAGTATTAGGATTATTATTATTGTTTTATTTTTATCATATTTATTATAAATAGAATTATTATTTCTATTAAAATTATTAAAATTTATTATCAATTATTGTTATTATTAAGATACAACTTATTATCATTATCACTAAGAATATTATTAATATTATTATTATTATTATTTCTATTATTATTATTATTATTATTATTATTATTATTATTATTATTATTATTTAATATTATTAATAATATTATCAATATCATTATTAATATATTTATTATTAATTATTAATATTAATTAAATAAAATTTATGGATATAGATATTTACGAAATCAGTTTTCAATCCCATGTACTCTTATTTCTTTTCTGAATGAATCTTTCTTGTTTCCCACTAAATCACCCGTGACAGCTATTTTTTGGAGGCTTATTCGATTACTACAAACCACCCTTCCCTTTCTACTTTTGATACCTCTTGCTATGATTGTATGATTATCTGTCTCTATCTATCTTAACTAATTTTATCTATCTATATCATAATTATATACATATACATGTCCATTACACACACAAAACACAAACAACCACACAAACCACATCACCTGTATCACTAACTTATGATCTATGTTCCTATTTGTTATTTGCTACTAACTTCTTTCTGTGAGATCAACCAAGACCCAAACCATCACCTTATTTGATCGTTAAAAATATGTTACATGTTTATTGGTTCAGTCGAAACTCGATTAAACCACTTCATCACCTAATTTAAACCATCACCACCATTAACCAAAGTTAAACCACTACCACTAAACAATCGTTCACCACCTATCGTGGACGACAACCCACCATAAACCTACCACAAGACCATGAAAACAATCATTGTTATGCTTTTGTTTCGGTTACAATCCAAACCAACGACTACCAAAATTTTCTGTTTTCTTTCACTATTCTAAACATGAACAAACTACCATCATAATCCATCACCATCGAACACCTTTGATCCATACCTGCTGTTCCTATTTGTTATTGACGAACGAAACCAACGACCACCTTCTGTCTCTTTTTCTATTGAAGCTACCATTATCGAACTCATTATCCCCTAAATCCATTTCATGTCTCTTCATTTCTGTCACGAGCATATATAATCTTCATCACCGTAGAACAACCAATCCACCTTTGTCTCCCTTTTGTTTCGGTTGTCTATAAATACCGTCACCCATATCACTACAACCACCATCTTTAATTATCATGAAACCCATTTCAACACCATGATTATACAACCACAATCAATAACCACCTTTTATACTCAAAAGTACCACTTTATTATTTTTATTATTTAACCGATATCTTTATGTGAATAACTCCAATTATATATTAAAGGAAAAAGTAAATCGAACTAATGGTTAAACAAGTGGACGACAAGAGTATACATATAATCCCCACTTGTCATAAAAGGTGATGTATTGAGTGTAAGAGTGATAATCGTGGGAATCCAGCTGGTCACTCAACTATTATTTTTTTTTTCTAAACTGGTGGCCTGTTCTAATGTATACATCATAGTTGGGCTGAAATCGGGTTGGGACTACTATGAAGCCGAAATTAAACTGTCCATTTGATCTTGGGCCGAAATCCTTAATTCTGTTTTCAGTTGGGCCGTGACCCACCCTTGTCTCTAGCGGGCTGATATGATAAATAAAGGATTGAGAATGAATTTTACAAACGAAGGAGAAGAGCCGAAGGATGTCGATGGTAAGGTTATTATATGATGATTTTATAGATTATGATTATGAAGCTATGAAAATTCACGAAAACAAATTAAGATGATGATTATTATAATGATGATGATTTAAGATATGGAGATACACAATACATGATGATGATGGGCTGTGAACGTAAACACGATGGGGATGGTGATCTTATGTTAATTATGATGGTCACGGGTATGATAATCACTAGTGTGAGAATGAAGGTTACTAGGATGATGATGATGTACGAATGAATACTTTAAGTGGTGATTAGTGATTTTATGTGTTTATGTTAAATGTAACGAGAATGATAATAATGGATGGTGATATCAAAATAATGCTGAAGGACGATGATGTAATGGTTTGTAGAAGAAAATAGAAACAGGCAAATAACGGGTTTAATAAAATTATGTTGGGACTTAAATCAGAAAAACACGAGTGGAGAAATGGTTTGGAGTGTTTGTGCTTAAGCGAGAGGTCTCAAGTTCGATCCTCGTCTTGGGAAAATTCGTTTTAGAGGAAGCTTTTAAGGGTATACACAATTTTTGTTTTTAATATTATTAATTATTATGATTATTACTATTATTGATATAAAAATATACTTATAGTAATATTACATATAAGTATGTACTAATCATATTAACATTTTTTAACAAATTAAGTATTATTAATATATACATATATATTAATATAACTATATAAATATTAATCATTTTAAGTATATATACAAATTATATATATATATATATATATATATATATATATATATATATATATATATATATATATATATATATATATATATATATATATATATATATATATATATATATATATATATATATATATATATATAATACATAATTTAAGATATAATATATAAATCTGTTCGATTACGATTATATGTGTTAATATATATATATACCTGATATAGGTTCGTGAATTCGATGCCAACCCTGCATTGTTCAATGTCGTTATATGTATTTTTACTACAAAATACAATCCAGTGAGTTTCATTTGCTCCCCTTTTACTCTTTATATTTTTGGGCTGAGAATACATGCGCTACTTTTATAAATGTTTTACGAAATAGACACAAGTAATCGAAACTACATTCTATGGTTGGATTATCGAATCGAATATGCCCCTTTTTATTAAGTCTGGTAATCTAAGAATTAGGGAACAGACACCCTAATTGACGCGAACTCTAAAGATAGATCTATCGGGCCCAACAAGCCCCATCCAAAGTACCGGATGCTTTAGTACTTCGAAATTTATATCATGTCCGAAGGAGGATCCCGGAATGATGGGGATATTCTTATATGCATATTGTGAATGTCGGTTACCAGGTGTTCAATCTATATGAATGATATTTTTGTCTCTATGCATGGGACGTATGTTTATGAGAAATGGAAATATGAAATCTTGTGGTCTATTAAAATTATGAAATGATTATTTATGTTAAACTAATGAACTCACCAACCTTTTGGTTGACACTTGAAAGCATGTTTATTCTCAGGTACGAAAGAAATCTTCCGCTGTTCATTTGCTCAGTTTAGAAACATTACTTGGAGTCATTCATGGAATATTTCAAAAGACGTTGCATTCGAGTCGTCAAGTTCATCAAGATTATTATTAAGTCAATTATAGTTGGATATATTCTGAAATGGTATGCATGCCGTCAATTTTCGTTGTAAAGAAAGAGTGTCTTTTAAAATTGAATGCAATGTTTGTAAAATGTATCATATAGAGGTCAAATACCTCGCGATGTAATCAACTGTTGTGAACCGTTTATAATCGATATGGACTTCATCTGGATGGATTAGGACGGGTCCTTTCAGTTGGTATCAGAGCGATGGTCTTAGCGAACCAGGTCTGCAATAGTGTGTCTAACTGATAAGTCGTTAGGATGCATTAGTGAGTCTGGACTTCGACCGTGTCTGCATGTCAAAAGTTTTGCTTATCACTTCGTGTTAAAAATCACTTGCTTATCATTCTTAGTCTAGACACATTTTACTGCATTGATTGCATGATTCGTGTATGGACAAAATTCATATCTTAGCATATCTGCTAATTCATATCTTAGCGTATCTGTTATTGTAAACTTTGCCTGACATTTTCTGAAGATTCCTCCGTAACTTATGGGATTTTAGTATTATATATGCATATGTAAATTATGTATTGCAGGGTACTAATCTACATCCTATAATCTATTTCTTATCGAAAATCCTTCATCTGTTCGTACGAGATGAATCCCTCAACCAGTTCGAGTCCCTCAGATTTTGAGAGCTATTCCAATAGTTATTCCGACAGCTATTCCGGCATGGATGTTCACCTAAGCTCCGAAAGCAGCGTCACCATAATAAATCAATCAAACAGCCATCCCCAATTCATCTAATGAGTTCGTAGACGACTTAACCGATGGAGACGCAAAGAAGGCGATCCCTTCCATCAACCGAATTCACCTTTGGCGAAGAACCTGAAACACTTACCGGCGAATCAGCCCGAAACACCATTTTCACCCTTATTCCCAAGCTATCTCGTCACGATTTCATTCTATCTAAAATTCTAAACCTTATTCATTCTCCCGTTCCTACCGACAATTATCCCGGAGTAATAAGTCAACGAACTTCGCACCCGAGTTGTAGCCTTGAAAAATATAGTGCAAAACGTACCAGCTTCAGCAACATCACTGGTACCATTACCACCACCAATAACAACATCCGCATTCTGAGCCTTAACATCACAATCTGATCCTCGAACATCAACATCATACGCACCATAGATACCAAGGAATACCAACAATAATAACCGATGAAGTATTGACCCATAATTTCATTAATATTCTGCGAAGAATACGTAGTTCCTAATAGTCTTAGAGATTACTTATTCCAGCTCAAATCAAAAATCATATGAGTTTAATATCATATAAACTCATTAAATCTATGACTACATCTGAAGAAAATATATATGTATATATGTTTTCATAAAGATTGTAATTAAAAATTCTTTTGTACAAACTGTTAATGATGAAAATATTTTAACGGGTAGGTAATACCCGAGGAATATTTAGACTTCACATTAATAAGTTACACTGTACATTCTTCGAATCTGATTCAACGGTTATTTACTATCCTATTTACATCCACCGATATACGTATCCGTTCACCACAGAGCAACCATTTTCATTCAATTTCATATTTGGATTTTGAACTATCAGAATCCAACAAGTGGCATAAAGAAGAAAACATTAAACAAAATAAAATTTGTTAGAAACAAACAACTAAACTATGAGAATAATTTTGTTAAGAATCCACGCTAACTGTTCCTAGCTAAGTGTTCCTAGCTAACTAATTACATTTTATTTATCGCAATTTAATTATTGCAATTTATTTATCGTAATTTATTTATCGTAATTTATATTCTCGCAATTTAATTTATCATCATTTAATTTTGTTATTTATTTTATGCACTTTAAATATCGGGTCACGATACGTATTAATTAATTCGAATATTATATATTAAATTATATATGAATTATTGGACTATTAACTGTGGACTATCAACTGTGGACTAATGACATTGGACAATTAAAATGAATTAAAATATTGATTATAACATATGAAACTAAACATTTCTTTAAGTTTGCCACTTGATTTCATCTTAAAACTCATTTGTATCTTGACGATTACAATCTGCGTTCAAACCTTTCATGATTCTTGAAAACACTTCAATCGATAAGATGAACCAACCGCACTTCATCTACGGAAGAACATATTGATGCATATAGTTATGCACTTAAAAAAAAACTCTCGAAAACTGAGTAAACGTTTAACACGTATCTGTGCTAACTCCTTTGGCATTGCTATTACCGAAAATAACATTGCAATTTCTTTTCAAATTAGCCAATTTTGTCACAGCTCCAGCAAGTTAGCTTCGTCTTTTCGTTCGAAACAACCTTATTATAACCTTGATATATATGTGTGCTCTTTTATTGTTACCGGAGAACCTTTTATGTTCCACCATATTAGCAGTAAACGTACCAGCAACATCAGTATTCTCTGGTGTAAGTCCCTACGAAAAATCACTATACATATTCATTGAAACCCTATCATATACTCATCCTCGTTTTGTAACAAGAATTGCCTTACCGGGAATCAGCAAATCAATATTTTAAATCTCGCAACGTTTCTACAGTTATATGTATACATATAACATTTATCTCTTAGAACTATGATCTTTCATTCTGAAATTCTGAAAAGCACTCAGTCACAAATCAATACTCTGAATGTTGAAAAAGCTGAATGAAGCAGCAGAAACCATAGACAACCGTAAACGACCTTAATCATCGAAAGTTTGATGATAAACAATAGTATGTTGGAAAAGCTCAGAAAAGTTAGAACTGGAAAACGGATTGAGCTAACCACGAAGGAGACCAAGGAAAAATGCAAGGACCATACCATATATTCAAAGAATCCAGGTAATTCTGGATTCGATGAAACCTTTAACGACTATCTTGCTCCGTACTCCTGTTAAAATCTTGCGGAAGATCTCCCTCATCAACCATCGAACTTAGAAATTCCAAAATATCATCATAAATATCTTCGATATTTCTGAAGATATTTTCATAAACATTCTCGTCCGAAGTAATTTATCTCTTCATACTATCTATATTACATCATAAAGGAAACTACTTTAGTTTCTAAAATTCTTTAAAATTCGAGTTTAAATTATGAATGTTTTTGAAGTAGTGTTGGGAATTGATGCATAAGTTAGTATAATATAATGACACTTGATCAACGTGATTATATTACAGTAAGTCATGCTTAGTTTCTAATGGAACGTGATGATTCACAGATCATAACGTCATCATGTGCCATGTTACACTACTCGTTCATTCTATTTCACCTCTGAACATATCAAGAAAATATATTCTTGATAGTTCTATTCTCGGTGATTCTGGAAATTTGACAAATCAAATCGTGCCATTACGATTTCCTTCTTAGAAATTAACAAAGTTCATTCCGAAGTTTATATCTGCGAATTCTGAACCATTACAAGCGGTGTTTAATCGCAAGAAGAAGAAATGAAGGGACAAAGCTTCAAAATATAAGAGAAAATATAAAGCCCAATAACAACACAGAGGTTACAAACCGTGGATATTAATACGAATAGAAATATAAAGATACGGTATAATTAAGAATAGTATCATCCCAAGGTAATAGTATAAGTAAACAGATTTTTCTGGTTGAAGATTGAAAAGAAGGATGACAGAAATGATAAATAGGAAAACATCAAGGATTAGAATTGAACTAAGCATTTTCACAATCTTTTGGATGTATGAACAAAGAAAGAAAATATAGAAATGGTGAGAATAATGGAACGGAAGAGTTAATTTATAATGGAAATATCAGTCAGAGTAATCGAGGCAGATCACCATAATTAATTATAGAGACCTTAATTCGCCGAAGAATCAAATCTTTTAGATTTTGAAGATTTTCTTTAAATCCCTTGAATTCCGGAATTCAACCCTCTACGTCAAAAGCTAAGATGCACCTTATTTTCTAAATTCAACAGTGACTACGTCAAAAGTTAAATCCCTATCTCAATCTTTTGTGATAGCTTCATTCGTACTATTCGAATAATTGAATTGTTTCATCCATATTACTCGATGATGATAAAACTTTATTTATCAACTCATATTCGTCATGAAAACATTCTTATTGTTAGCCATGACTACCACACTCAAATTTCGGGACGAAATTTCTTTAACGGGTAGGTACTGTGACGACCCGTCAATTTCCGACCAAATTTAAACTTAATTCTTATATGATTTCAATACGATAAGCAAAGTCTGTAAGGTTGAGTCTCAAAAATTTTGGAACTGTTTTCATATATGCAATTACCTTTCGACTACTTTCGACGATTCACGAACAATTAATTGTAAATAATATATATATATATATATATATATATATATATATATATATATATATATATATATATATATATATATATATATATATATATATATATAGAAATTTATAATAATTTATTTCATATAAATAGTTATGTGGTAATATTATTTTGTTATATTAAAAATTATTATTATTAAGTATTAGGATTATTATTATTGTTTTATTTTTATCATATTTATTATAAATAGAATTATTATTTCTATTAAAATTATTAAAATTTATTATTAATTATTGTTATTATTAAGATACAACTTATTATCATTATCACTAAGAATATTATTAATATTATTATTATTTCTATTATTATTATTATTATTATTATTATTGTTATTATTATTATTATTATTATTAGTATTTAATATTATTAATAATATTATCAATATCATTATTAATATATTTATTATTAATTATTAATATTAATTAAATAAAATTTATGGATATAGATATTTACGAAATCAGTTTTCAATCCCATCTACTCTTATTTCTTTTCTGAATGAATCTTTCTTGTTTCCCACTAAATCACCCGTGACAGCTATTTTTTGGAGGCTTATTCGATTACTACAAACCACCCTTCCCTTTCTACTTTTGATACCTCTTGCTATGATTGTATGATTATCTATCTCTATCTATCTTAACTAATTTTATCTATCTATATCATAATTATATACATATACATGTCCATTACACACACAAAATACAAACAACCACACAAACCACATCACCTGTATCACTAACTTATGATCTATGTTCCTATTTGTTATTTGCTACTAACTTCTTTCTGTGAGATCAACCAAGACCCAAACCATCACCTTATTTGATCGTTAAAAATATGTTACATGTTTATTGGTTCAGTCGAAACTCGATTAAACCACTTCATCACCTAATTTAAACCATCACCACCATTAACCAAAGTTAAACCACTACCACTAAACAATCGTTCACCACCTATCGTGGACGACAACCCACCATAAACCTACCACAAGACCATGAAAACGATCATTGTTATGCTTTTGTTTCGGTTACAATCCAAACCAACGACTACCAAAATTTTCTGTTTTCTTTCACTATTCTAAACATGAACAAACTACCATCATGATCCATCACCATCGAACACCTTTGATCCATACCTGCTGTTCCTATTTGTTATTGACGAACGAAACCAAAGACCACCTTCTGTCTCTTTTTCTATTGAAGCTACCATTATCGAACTCATTATCCCCTAAATCCATTTCATGTCTCTTCATTTCTGTCACGAGCACATATAATCTTCATCACCGTAGAACAACCAATCCACCTTTATCTCCCTTCTGTTTCGGTTGTCTATAAATACCGTCACCCATATCACTACAACCACCATCTTTAATTATCATGAAACCCATTTCAACACCATGATTATACAACCACAATCAATAACCACCTTTTATACTCAAAAGTACCACTTTATTATTTTTATTATTTAACCGATATCTTTATGTGAATAACTCCAATTATATATTAAAGGAAAAAGTAAATCGAACTAATGGTTAAACAAGTGGATGACAAGAGTATACATATAATCCCCACTTGTCATAAAAGGTGATGTATTGAGTGTAAGAGTGATAATCGTGGGAATCCAGCTGGTCACTCAACTATTTTTTTTTTCTAAACTGGTGGCCTGTTCTAATGTATACATCATAGTTGGGCTGAAATCGGGTTGGGACTACTATGAAGCCAAAATTAAACTGTCCATTTGATCTTGGGCCGAAATCCTTAATTCTATTTTCAGTTGGGCTGTGACCCACTCTTGTCTCTAGCGGGCTGATATGATAAATAAAGGATTGAGAATGAATTTTACAAACAAAGAAGAAGAGTAGAAGGATGTCGATGGTAAGGTTATTATATGATGATTTTATAGATTATGATTATGAAGCTATGAAAATTCACGAAAACAAATTAAGATGATGATTATTATAATGATGATGATTTAAGATATGGAGATACACAATACATGATGATGATGGGCTGTGAACGTAAACACGATGGGGATGGTGATCTTATGTTAATTATGATGGTCACGGGTATGATAATCACTAGTGTGAGAATGAAGGTTACTAGGATGATGATGATGTACGAATGAATACTTTAAGTGGTGATTAGTGATTTTATGTGTTTATGTTAAATGTAACGAGAATGATAATAATGGATGGTGATATCAAAATAATGCTGAAGGACGATGATGTAATGGTTTGTAGAAGAAAATAGAAACAGGCAAATAACGGGTTTAATAAAATTATGTTGGGACTTAAATCAGAAAAACACGAGTGGAGGAATGGTTTGGAGTGTTTGTGCTTAAGCGAGAGGTCTCAAGTTTGATCCTCGTCTTGGGCAAATTCGTTTTAGAGGAAGCTTTTAAGGGTATACACAATTTTTGTTTTTAATATTATTAATTATTATGATTATTACTATTATTGATATAAAAATATACTTATAGTAATATTACATATAAGTATGTACTAATCATATTAACATTTTTTAACAAATTAAGTATTATTAATATATACAAATATATTAATATAACTATATAAATATTAATCATTTTAAGTGTATATATATATATATATATATATATATATAATACATAATTTAAGATATAATATATAAATCTGTTCGATTACGATTATATGTGATAATATATATATACCTGATATAGGTTCGTGAATCCGATGCCAACCCTGCATTGTTCAATGTCGTTATATGTATTTTTACTACAAAATACAATCCAGTGAGTTTCATTTGCTCCCCTTTTACTCTTTATATTTTTGGGCTGAGAATACATGCGCTACTTTTATAAATATTTTACGAAATAGACACAAGTAATCGAAACTACATTCTATGGTTGGATTATCGAATCGAATATGCCCCTTTTTATTAAGTCTGGTAATCTAAGAATTAGGGAACAGACACCCTAATTGACGCGAACTCTAAATATAGATCTATCGGGCCCAACAAGCCCCATCCAAAGTACCGGATGCTTTAGTACTTCGAAATTTATATCATGTCTGAAGGAGGATCCCGGAATGATGGGGATATTCTTATATGCATATTTTGAATGTCGGTTACCAGGTGTTCAATCCATATGAATGATATTTTTGTCCCTATGCATGGGACGTATGTTTATGAGAAATGGAAATATGAAATCTTGTGGTCTATTAAAATTATGAAATGATTATTTATGTTAAACTAATGAACTCACCAACCTTTTGGTTGACACTTGAAAGCATGTTTATTCTCAGGTACGAAAGAAATCTTCCGCTGTTCATTTGCTCAGTTTAGAAACATTACTTGGAGTCATTCATGGCATATTTCAAAAGACGTTGCATTCGAGTCGTCAAGTTCATCAAGATTATTATTAAGTCAATTATAGTTGGATATATTCTGAAATGGTATGCATGCCGTCAATTTTCGTTGTAAAGAAAGAGTGTCTTTTAAAATTGAATGCAATGTTTGTAAAATGTATCATATAGAGGTCAAATACCTCGCGATGTAATCAACTGTTGTGAACCGTTTATAATCGATATGGACTTCGTCCGGATGGATTAGGACGGGTCCTTTCAGAGATGCCCCTGCATATCATGATTGCTCAGTAGCTTTAGGTTGATCAGCTTGACCAATGTTGACCCATTGCATCATTTCTGGAGTGAGAGCAACTTCATTATCATTGTTAATATGGCTATGAAACATTCTTGAACTGCATTCAGGAAAAGCTGTATACTCATACACTCTTAACACCTTTAGACCATCATACAAATCTAGATGCATAGCCTGTTCAATCATTAGACTCAAAATCCTTATAAAAGGAACATTATGATCCCTAGGTGTTTTCTCAGTAAGAACCAACAACTCATTAAAGTACAAACGAGCAAAATCAATGTTTCTTCCTGTCACTATGGCATGAAACAAATAAGCTTCAAAATCATTGATCTCTGTCAAGCTCCCACACTTAAAACTCAAGCTTCTAATAACATTTGATAACACAAACATCCACCTAGGTGTAAACATACTAGTCTTAACAGATGAGTCAGTCAAAGGTTGACCAACTAAAGCAAAACACAATCTTGCATTAGACTTGGAAACTGTTCTAACAAAATCATCACGCATAGGCAGATTCAAAGCTAATCGTAAATGATTCTCAAAAGTATTGTTACCATTGCGATAAGTGCCAGTGATTGTTCGTGCTTCCCTATTTCCTACACAAGTATACCAGAATTCTGCAAGCAACTCTGGAAACATAGTTGTCGTTTTAAAGAAGGCATCCTTCAGAGGATGATTGTGCATAAACTGAACCAACTCTTCATAACCTTCGTTAGCAAAATTCTCTGGAATAGTATCACATGCAACCCTGTTGTTAGCCGACACCATAACATCCTTGTTCCCTTTGATCTCAGTAGCTCGAACCATGTTTGCAGTGGGGACAACAACGAATGGAATGAACTTTGATCGAGCCATTTAGCTTTATGCAAAGGAGAGAATTTTGAAGATTAGAGGAAATTTTGAAGATGATGATCGAAAAGAGGGATTAGGGTTTGATGAACTGAAATCGATTTGAAGAAGAGGAGGGATTAAATACTCCTAACAAAATTTAAAAAGTTACTTTTAACCCTCAAACAAAGTTACCATTTACCCCCTTTACAAATAACCCTTTTACTTTAGACAAACGTAAGTAAGAAAAGTTTTAAGGACCAGATAAGGAAACAAATATACAATAAAAATACAACGATAGAGTAAATCTTTCCAGACTCTAAATAATTTGATGTCACCCAGACTCTGAAAATGACGTAATCCAGACTCTATACACAATTTTTTTTTTCAATTTTTCAATTTTTTTTCAATTTTTTTCAATTTTTTTTAATTTTTCAACTTTTTTTTTTTTTTTTTTTACAACAACAATTTAGAGAGTATCTTCACTTGACAACATTTCAACAGATGGATTTAACATCCTAAGTTGTTCAAGAAGATAAAAATGCCTTTCTTCAGAAAGTGCTTTAGTAAAAATATCTGCTAGTTGATCTTTAGTACCAATATGCTTTAAAAACACTTTGCCCTTTTCAACACAATCCCTTATAAAATGATGTCTGATTTCAATATGCTTGGTTCTGGAGTGAAACACTGGATTCTCAGTAGTAGCAATTGCACTTTCATTGTCACACATTATTGGAGTTTTGGTCAATGTTAACCCAAAATTCAAAAGTTGATGTTGCAACCAAAGTAACTGAGCACAACAACTTCCTGCTGCTACATATTCAGCTTCTGCTGTGGAAGTAGCCACTGAATTTTTCTTTTTACTGGACCAGCTAACCAACTTTCCACCTAATAATTGACATCCACCAGAAGTGCTTTTTCTGTCTAATTTGCAACCTGCATAGTCTGCATCCGTGTAACCAATTAGATCAAACCCTGAGTCTTTGGAGTACCAAAGACCCAGGTTAGAGGTACCTTTTAAGTACCTAAAAATTCTTTTCACAGCTTTATAATGAGACTCCCTAGGATCTGATTGGTAACGTGCACAAAGACATGTAGCAAACATTATATCAGGTCTACTAGCAGTTAAGTATAGCAAAGATCCAATCATACCTCTATAGGTTGATTGACAAGTGAGTTTTCCAGATTCATCTTTATCAAGCTTTTCAGAAACACTCATTGGAGTTCTTAAAGTAGAACAATTTTTAAAACCAAATTTAGTTAACATGTCAGATATGTAGTTACTTTGGTTAATAAAAATGCCTTCAGAACTCTCTTTAATTTGCAACCCAAGAAAATAGTTTAAAGTACATAAATTGCTCATTCTATACTCTTTAGACATAATGTCAGAAAACCATTTTCTTAAGTGTGGATTAGTAGACCCAAAAATAATGTCATCAACATAAATTTGAACAAGTAACACATCACCTTTGTCCTTTTTGATAAATAAAGCCTTGTCAATGGCTCCTTTGAAAAAATTCTTTTCTAGAAGAAATGTTGACAAGGTATCATACCAGGCTCTGGGAGCTTGCTTCAGACCATATAATGCTTTCTTCAATCTGTAAACATATTTAGGAAATTTCTTACTTACAAAACCAGGAGGTTGTTTCACATACACTTCTTCTTGCAATTTACCATTCAGAAAAGCACTCTTCACATCCATTTGAAACACCTTGAAATCTTTGTGTGCAGCATATACCAGAAACAGTCTAATAGCTTCAATTCTAGCAACAGGAGCAAAAGTCTCATCATAATCTATTCTTTCTTCTTGTCTATACCCTTGAGCCACTAACCTTGCTTTATTTCTAATCACAATACCATCTTTATCAACCTTGTTTCTGTAAACCCATTTAGTGCCAATTGCAGTTTTACCATCAGGTTTTGGAACCAACTCCCATACATCATTCCTTTCAAATTCTGTCAACTCTTCAGTTATAGCCTCAACCCAATCATTGTCAGCCAATGCTTCATATACATCTTCGGGCTCAATTAGCGAAAGAAAACAAGAAAAGAAGCAGTAGTTTGCAATAACAAAGTCAGACACGGGTGTCTGAGAAGAAGAGCTAGGTTTAGGCAAACCAGTAAGATCCACAACATAATCCTCAAGATGCTTTGGAGGAACTATATTTCTATATGATTTTCTAGTAGGAACAGCAGGATCCAAGGTGGTATTTGATGACTGATCACCCTCTTGAATAACAACAGACTCATCTTCTTGTGAAACTTCTTCTGTATGAGAGTTATCTGCAGAATCATTTTTCAACCCAGATAAATTAGGTTCATCTGACTCAGACTCTGAATCCAGAGTCTGAACACTATTTCCAGAAATTAAATTTGACAATTCACCAAGTGCAGATTGCTCAGTGCTGGATGACTGATCCATTTCTATAGAACTTTCATCAAAAGAAACATTAATGGAATCTTCAATCTTCATTCTCCTCTGATTATATACTCTATAAGCTTTAGATACAGAAGAATATCCCATGAACACACCTTCATCAGATTTTGGCCTCATCTTTTCAAGCTGATCTCTTTGAATTAAAATATAGCACTTACACCCAAATACATGGAAGTAATGAATAGTAGCCACCTTTTTATGGTATAACTCATAGGGAGTTTTGCCATGTTTCTTCACAATCAAGGACCTATTTTGAGTATAACATGCTGTATTAACTACCTCTGCCCAGAACCTTAGAGCAACATTTGATTGACATAACATGGTTCTGGCTGCTTCAATAAGGGTTCTATTTCTTCTTTCAGCAACTCCATTTTGTTGTGGAGTTCTAACAGCAGAGAAATTTTGACCAATTCCAGACTCTTCACAAAAGTCAATTAATGTAACATTTTTGAACTCAGTACCATGATCACTTCTCAACTGTTTAACAAGAACACCTTTTTGAACCTGCTCTCTCTTGATCAAATTAATAATTTCTTTAGGAGCATCACTTTTTGCAGCTAAGAAAATAACCCATGTAAATCTAGAATACTCATCAACAATTACCAGAGTATATCTTTTCCCACCCAGACTACTAGTGTTCATTGGACCAAACAGATCCATGTGTAGCATGTGAAGTGGATCACTAATAGTAGCTAGGGTTTTTGAGGGAAACTTTGTTTTGGTCTGTTTACCCATAATACAAGCAGAACAAGGTTTATCTTTCTTGAAAGGCTGTTGAGGCAGACCTCTAACAAGCTTCTTTTTGGAAAGCTCATTAATGTTTTTGAAATTGAGTTGAGAAAGCCTTTTGTGCCACAGCCAATTAAGTTCAGGGACAGTCTGAGAGTACAAACATGTTTCTATTCCAGCATCAACAGAATCTAAATCTAGCATATACACATTTTGAAATCTCCGGGCTACAAGTGTTGGTCTTCCTTTAGGATCATAAATAATACCAGCTTTCTTTCTTAATCTGATCTCACAATCTTCATCAGCAATTTGACTCACACTTAGCAGATTATGCTTCAACCCTTCAACTAAAGCAACTTTCTTAAATGAAACACTTTCAGCTTTAACAGTACCATAACCAATAGTCTTTGCAACTGAATTATTACCATACCTTACAGAAGGACCTTTTTCTTCAACAAACCCTACAAGATGCTCTTTGCATCCAGTCATGTGTCTTGAGCAACCACTATCCAAATACCACATGTTACCCTGTTACACAAGACACAAAACAAAAGAAAATGGTTAGTTTTTAAGGGGAACCCACTTTTCAGTGGGTTCAGTTGGAGTGCTCTTCACTCTCCAAAGAAAAACTTTGTTCCCAATCCAAATCAACTTGTCCTTAACTGTTTTCAAAACATTTTCACAAACTTTAGGTTTCCATACCTTCTTAATTTTCTCAGGAAAACAAGATGTTCTTTTAACTGAAGGTTTTTCTTGACTCTTGATTTTTTCATTGAGTTTTAAAATTTTCCTTTTGAGTTTTTGAATAGTCTTTGCTTGTTTTGACTTTGACCTTCTTTTAGTTAACACCTTTGGATCTGGACAAGTGTCAGTCTCAGAGGATGATTCAGAGTTATTATTGTAACTTGACTCTTGGGTGTCAGACTCTAGGTCAGAACATACACTGTTATCTTGAGAGACTAAAATGCTAGAGTCTGAAGGTTTCAAAAGTTCAGACTCTAATAGATTTTTACTCTCAAGTATTATAGTCTCAGAAGGTTCAACTGGATCTAATGACCTTACAAAAGTATTGGTTAAAATCTTTTTGTCACCATCAAATTTTACAAAAGTGTTTGGTAGAATGTCAGGTTTGAATACACTTGGATCAACTTCCACATTATTATCTAATATGTAGTTTTCACCTAGTATAGCTTTGACATCATTTGGAATTTGTTTGGCAATAGCATCAGAATTCTTTTTGGAAGATACACACCAAGATTTACAAATTAATTCATAGTGTTTTGACCTTTTCATCGATCTTCCTAATTCAATATTTAATCTTTTAGTTTCTTCTGTGTATGCCATTTTATATGTGTCAAGTTCTACCTCACATTTTTTAAGATTTTAATTTCAGCTTCTTTGTCTTTGATAGTGTTTTTAAGGTCAAAAATTTGTGTTCTTAACCTATCAATATCATCTAAACACCATTGAAAGTCAAGAAAAAAGTACTGAAACATTCTCACTTTTTCATTATCAAGATAGTTCACAAAGTTTTGTACCTTATAAGCAGAAACTTTATTACAAGTAGAGTCTTTATCCATCTTCTCAATAGCTTTCAGATCTTCCTCAAACTTGCTAGAACTACCATCAATTATAGCCATAAGACACTTGTCCTCCTCCTCATCAGATGATGAGTCTTCATCTTCCCATGCTTCTGTGTACAAAGCCATTTCCTGTTCTTTGTTCTTTGACTTTTCTGCCTCACTCTTTAACTTCATGTACTTGAGCTTATACTTTCTTGCTTTGTCAACAGACTTGTTAGTATTTGAACCTCCTTCACCCTTAGACCAGCAATCAGCAGCTATGTGTCCTATCTTGCCACACTTAAAGCATTTAGCTTTCTTTGGATCAAAAGTACTCTTACCTTTACCCTTCTTATAACCAAACCTTTTTTGCTCAATCCTTTGGGTCAAAAGAGCCACCTGAACTTCCAAATCTTTGATCTCCTCATCTTCATCAGATTCACTGTCATCATCAGAAGTTTCATCACTTTCAGATTCAACTTTGCTAGAGTAACTAGAGAACAATTGCTTATTCTTCTTTGTGGTAGCCACCAATGCAGCTTCTGGATCTTTAACAATTTTCTTAGCATTGATCTTGTTCTTTAATTGTGTTTCCTCAAAGTTTGACAATATGCCAAACAGTTCACTTAACTCATAGTTATCTATCTTTTCACTGATTACCGTAGACGTAATCACAGACTCAAAGTTTGAAGGTAGCAACTCAATAAACTTTTGACACAACACCTGTTGTTTTTTCTCTACACCAACACTTTCAAGATCATTAATCAGAACCTGAAATCTTGAATGGAGATCACTCAAAGATTCTTTAGGCTGAGCAGCAAAATTTTCATAACATCTTATCAGATTCTTCTTCTTCTGAGTCTTAACAACAGTGACTCCTTCATAGTCATTAAGCAGCAGATCCCACATAGCTTTAGCAGTCTTGGCATGACTGATCTTTCTGAGAATTGGAACAGTAACAACATTCCCAATAATACTCCTTATTTTGCTATCTAGTTTGTACTTGATAGCTTCTGCTTCAGTCCACCTTTCTCTTGGTGTTTCACGAAAATAGGCAGGTTGAGCAGCAACAGTATCTGTGGCAGGAACAGCAGCTATCATAGAACCAGGAATAATAGGTCCTGTTGTAAGAACATGCTCAGCTTCTTCATGAATAGATCCTAAAAACCATATGACTTTCAATTTTCAAGTTGCAAAGTCTGTGCCATCGAATATAGGCACACCTTTTCCAGCCATAACTGGGGTTGGAATGGTACTGGTAGACATCTTGATGACAATATGGATCGTTTTAAAAGATTACCAAGAATGGATTTACACCTTTCCAGCTCTGATACCAGTTATTAGTTCACAGTATTTGATCTATGAACACCAGACTCTCAATTGAATAATAAATATGAATTATAAGAACAATAATTGAGAGAACACGATATGAAGATATATGAAAGATAATATTAATCGTGAAAAAGATACATCGAATGAAAAGCACACGTCCCTATTTATACAGATCAAAAACCAAATCTGGAGATTTGGTTTCCAAAGCTACTTTGCTACAAATAAGGAAAAGATAAACTTAAAAACTTAACAAATATGCAAAATAATTATGAAGTTAATCTTCTGGAGATAAAACCGAATCAAAACATATCTTCTTAATATTTAAACATATCTCCAGAATCTTCCTTAGCTTAGCCATCAAGACATCTTCAAATCGTTGACTTCAATAAGCACCAGAGTCTGCAACCTCAGACTCTAAAACTCCAGACTCTAAAACTGCAAAATACTTTGACTCATCAGATTATAATTCCCAACAGATATTACTTGGAGTCATTCATAACATATTTCAAAAGACGTTGCATTCGAGTCGTCGAGTTCATCAAGATTATTACTAAGTCATTTATAATTGGATATATTATGAAATGGTATGCATGCCGTCAACTTTCGATGTAATGAAAGTTTGTCTTTTAAAAACGAATGCAATGTTTATAAAATGTATCATATAGAGGTCAAGTACCTCGCGATGTAACCAAGTGTAATGTATTCGTCCAGATGGATTAGGACGGGTCCTTACAGTAACCAAATAATTATATATATATATATATATATATATATATATATATATATATATATATATATATATATATATATATATATATATATAAATATATATATATATATATTTTAGTGTTATAGTTATATGTAACTAAATTCCAATTAGAATATATATACTTTATTTATATATTATATCTTCAATTATGTGTTATATATCTTCATTTTTTTTAAATAATTAATACTTAAACATATAGTCATATTAATAATTGATATTATATCAAAATCTAATAATTTGTTAGGTGTAATATTTAAACAATAGATGTTTACGAAACTTTATGTAACATTAATATAAGTATATAATATTTGTTCGTTATATCAAAATAATACTAATTATGGTGAAATCATGATAATTCAATTAATAATAATAATGATAATAAAAATAAAAATAATGTTAATGTTATTAATAATAAGGATAGTACTAATAATAATAACGTTTGTATTGATAATACTAATAATGTTTAAAAATAATACTAATAATGTTTAATGATAATACTAATAATAATTATGATAATAATATGAATAATTTTAATGATAATAATTACACTTATGATATAAATTTTAATAATAAGTAATCTGACAATAATAACAATAATAATAATAATAATAATAATAATAATAATAATAATAATAATAATAATAATAATAATAATAATAATAATAATAATAATAATAAAAATAATTTTAATGAAGATACTACCTCAATAAAATAGAATTCCAAAAATAATGCCCATGCCCGGGCTCGAACCCATGACCTCTCGTTCCCCTAACACGCCCTTAAACCATCGAACCATAAGCTGTTTTTCTGATTAAATATCACGCCTAACTCTATATATTTAATATCTATCTGCGTAAGTTCTTCTTCCTCAAAACTTTTCGGACGACACCAGCACAATCAATCATACTCGAATTTATAAATTGGATTAAGACTTGAAAATAATTTGTAATCAACCTGTATTGTGAATTGAATCAAGAAAAGAGAAAAAAAATTATAACAGCAGTCGGTGTTTTAAAAAAAAAAATTGAAGAACTTGAATTTGGTTTTTGAAATTGAGTTGTATTGAGACCTCAAAGCCTTCATGAAATATTTTCTAAATCGCCATTTTAACATTCTGGAACCAACAATCGAACTGGAAACAACGTATAATTCATGAATTTAAATGAAGAAAAAATGGTTGACTTTTTAAAACCTGAACTTTGACTCCAAAATTGACAATCAATATGATGAATTGGAATACGAATTTTTGCAGAAAGATTGAGCAAAAGATTCCTAACATTTCTGCATTTTTACTTTTTGAAATTGATTTCGAATTCAAGCTTTTGGTAAAAAGAATAGCGTACAGGGGACTATCTACTAATTTCTTCATTTTTCTGATTTATTCAATAAATAAATTGGCAGTTTATTGAGTTTGTGTAGTTGATAAAATTAGTGGAAGATCAAATGATTTCCTCAATAGTTTGAATTGGTCGCTTACTATGTAATAAAGGTGTGGGTGTCGATTTTCAACACAGATCAAAATAAAATATAAAAAAGCTGATATGTAACTGTAACTGATTTTGTATTCTGTCTGGTTAATTGAATTGCATTAGATAGTGATGGAGTACAGATTGACAAGGATTGGTAACAAAATTAGACTGAAGAAAAAATCTATAAAGCCCGATGTTGATTTTAAACAGGATTTGATTCGTAATTATAATGGATTCGATGAATGTTTAATAGATAAGTTAAAAAAAATCATACAGTGAGTTATAACAAATTTGTAGTCATCTGATTTTAATTGATACCTAATATATATTAATGATAAATACTTTAATATTAATAATAATATTAAATATTAATAATAACTATATTAATAATAATAATAACTAATAGTTTTATTAATTAAAAAGAATA
The DNA here is from genome assembly GCF_046630445.1 of Rutidosis leptorrhynchoides. NCBI lineage: Eukaryota > Viridiplantae > Streptophyta > Magnoliopsida > Asterales > Asteraceae > Rutidosis > Rutidosis leptorrhynchoides. Next base: position 369,455,467 of record NC_092334.1, on the reverse strand, counting down.
ATAATAATATTATTATTATTATTAATGATAATAATAATAATAAATTGTATTTATTTTTGAGATAACTATAATAATAATGATTTTTAATTTTAATGGTAATATTAATAATAATATTATTAATAATGCTAAATTTGATATTAGTAATAATATTTAATAATAATATTAGTACTAATAAAGATATAGCATGTTAATTGTATCAAATTTACATATGTATAATAACAGTACTAATACTGATATTAATACTAACATAAATTTTAATATTAACAATAATAATGAAAATAATATTATTGATATAACAATCATATTTTTAACTTGTAATTTATTATATTACCTATTATTGTTTATGTAATATTTGGTAATTATAATATGTACATAATAACCTATATTGAATATTAAATTTATATACATTACAATATACATAAAATAATAATCATGTACATAAATCATATATGTTTATATATGGATTTACTTCAAAATCAACATTATTATCTTGCATATTATTTTACATATTTATTCACAATTAATAGTTCGTGAATCGTCGGAAGCGGTCGAAGGTAAATGAATTCGTGAAAACAGTTCGAAAATTTTGAGACTTAACATTATAGACTTTGCTTATCGTGTCGAAATTATATAAAGATTAAGTTTAAATTTGGTCAGAAATTTTCGGGTCGTCACAGTACCTACCCGTTAAAGAAATTTCTTCCCGAAATTTGATTGGGATGGTCATGGCTGACAATAAGTATGTTTTTAAGACGCATATGAGCTAGAATTTAAAGTTTTATCATCATTGAATAATATAGATAAAGCAATTCATTTATGTGGAGAGTACGAGTGAAGCTATCACGAAAGAGTGAAATGAGTAAATGCAGGTTTGACTTAACCGGTGACGTAGTCACGGTTGATCTCCGGAATTTAAGGGATTTTAGAGGAAATCTTTGTAATAAGATTTTATTTTTCGGTAATTAAGGACATTAAGATCCTCTTTGATTAAATGCGATAATCTGTCTTGATTGCTCTGTCTGATATTTCACTATAAATCCACTCCCTTCGTTTCTTTTATATTTTGGAGTTCCATCCTCTTGTTTTCTCTTCCCTACTTTAAGTCAAGCGAATAATGGTCCTGAATTCGTAGGTATGAAGTTTTGAATGAACATGACTAACATTCTAAGAGAGAAATCGTAATAGCACGATCCTGATTGGTTAAATTACCAGAATTTAAGAGAAAAGATAGAACTATCAGAAAAATATGTTCTCAATATGTTTGGAGATTAGCTTGATTGTAAGAGTCGTGTAACATGGCACATGATGACATTATGATCTGTGAATCATCATGTTTCATTTAGAAACTCAGCATGAGTTACTGTAATATAATCACGTTGATCAAGTGTCATTATATTATACTAACTCATGCATCAATTTCCAACACTACTTCAAAACATTCATAATTCAAACTCGAATTTTTCAGAAATTTAGAAACTAACAGTTTCTTTTATGATGTAATACAGATAATATCAGACAAGAATATTTATGAAGATATATTCAGAAATATTGAGGATATTTATAATGAAAGATACGATGATATTTTAGATTTTCTAATATCGGTGGATGATGATGAAGATTTGTCCGTAAAGATTTAGAGTTAGGAGCAAGGTATTCGTTAATGAATTCAGCAGATACTGAATCATTTGGATTCTTTGAAGGCAGGTTTATTCTTTGGGATTTGTCCACAGCCTCCTTTATGGTTTGCTCAATACGTTTTTCAGTATCAAACTTTTGAGCTTTTTCAGTATGTCGCTCTTTATTATCAAACTTTTAACTGTTTAAACAGTCTTCAGTTTTTGCTGCTTCATCAGCTTTTTCAGAACTCAGAGATCTGATTCGTAAGCTAGAGTGCATTTCAGGAATTTCAGAATGGAAGATTATATTCTAAGAGATAAATGTTATATGTATACATATAACTTTTGATGTAGAAACGTTGCGAGATTCAAAATACTGATTGCTAATTCCCGATAATTGATACGGTAATTCTCGTTACAAGATGTGGATGAGTATATGAATAGGTTTTAACGAACAAATATAATGGTTCTTTGGAGATACTTAAGCCATTGAGTAATGAAGTTGCTGGTAAGTTTACTGCTAATGTGATGGAATATAAACGGTTCTCCGGTAACAATAAAAGAGTACGCATATATATCAAGGTTATAATAAGGTTTATTCGAATGAAAAATTGAAGCTGATTTGTTGGAGCTGTGACAAAATTGGCTAATTTGAAAAATAATTACAATGTTATTTTTGGTAATAACAATGTCAAAGGAGTTAGCACAGATACGTGTTAAACATTTACTCAGTTTCTGAGAGTTTTCAGGTGCATAACTATATGCATCAATCTTTTCTTCCATAGATGAAGTGCGGTTAGTTCATCCTCTCGATTGAGGTGTTTTCAAGATTCGTGAAAGGTTTGAACGAGGATTGTAATCGTCAAGATACAAATGAGGTTTAAGATGAAATCAAGTGGCAACTTGAAGAAATGTTTAGTTTCATAGGTTATAATCAATATTTTAATTCATTTTAATTGTCCAATGTTACTAGTCCACAGTTAATAGTTCAATGATTCATATATAGTTTAATATATAATATTCAAATTAATTAATACGTATCGTGACCCATTGTATACATGTCTCAGACTCGATCACAACTCAAGGTATATATATTATTTCAGAATCAACGTCAACCCTGTATAGCTAACTCGATCATTACTACATATAAAGTGTCTATGGTTATTCCAAATAATATATATAGATGACGCCGATATGATATGTCAAAACACTGTATACGTATCCCGATTTATTCGACAATATTTAAAGTGCGTAAAATAAATAACAGAAATTAAATGACGATAAATAAAATTGCGAGAATGAAAATTGCGATAAATTAATTGCGATAATTAAATTGTAATAGGGAATTAGGAACAGTTAGCTAGGAACGGTTAGCGTGGATTCTTAACAGAATTTCTCATAGTTAATTTGTTTGTTTCTAACAAATTTTATTTTGTCCAATATTTTCTTCATTATGCCACTTGTTGGATTCTGATAGGTTAAGATCCAATTATGAAATTGAAAGAAAAAGGTTATTCTGCAGTGAACGGATACGTATATCGGTGGATGTAAGTAGGATAGTAAATGACTGTTGAATCAGATTGGAAGAATGTAAAGTGTAACTTATTAATGTGAAATCTAAATATTCCTCGGGTATTACCTACCCGTTAAAATATTTTCACCATTAACAGTTTACACAAAAGAATTTTTAATTACAATCTTTATGAAAATGTATATACATATATATTTTCTTCAGATGTAATCATGGATTTAATGAGTCAATATAGTATTAAACTAATTTGATTTACCATTTGAATTAGAATACATAATCTCTAAAACTTTAGAGATTACATAATCGCCAGGGAGGACGAAAATAATGATGTAGAACGAGATGTAGAACAAAGATAATCTATGTAGAACGATGAATATACTCGAGGTACAGAATGAGATGTTGAGGCATGGATTGTTGATGGTACTGGTGCTGTTATTAATGGTACTATTAGTGCCGGTGATGTTGCTGAAGCTGGTACGTTTTGCACCATATTTTCCAAGGCTACAACTCGGGTGCGAAGCTCGTTGACTTCTTCGATTTACTCCGGGATGATTGGTGAAATGTCCCGTTCTTATTGATTAAAAACGTTCCATATTAATTGATTTCGTTGCGAGGTTTTGATCTCTATACGAGACGTTTTTCAAAGACTGCATTCATTTTTAAAACAAACCATAACCTTTATTTCATAAATAAAGGTTTAAAAAGCTTTACGTAGATTATCAAATAATGATAATCTAAAATATCTTGTTTACACACGACCATTACATAATGGTTTACAATACAAATATGTTACATCGAAATCAGTTTCTTGAATGTAGTTTTTACACAATATCATACAAACATGGACTCCAAATCTTGTCCTTATTTTAGTATGCAACAGCGGAAGCTCTTAGTATTCACCTGAGAATAAACATGCTTTAAACGTCAACAAAAATGTTGGTGAGTTATAGGTTTAACCTATATATATCAAATCGTAACAATAGAGCACAAGATTTCATATTTCAATACACATCCCATACATAGAGATAAAAATCATTCATATGGTGAACACCTGGTAACCGACATTAACAAGATGCATATATAAGAATATCCCCATCATTCCGGGACACCCTTCGGATATGATATAAATTTCGAAGTACTAAAGCATCCGGTACTTTGGATGAGGTTTGTTAGGCCCAATAGATCTATCTTTAGGATTCACGTCAATTACGGTGTCTGTTCCCTAATTCTTAGATTACCAGACTTAATAAAAAGGGGCATATTCGATTTCGATAATTCAACCATAGAATGTAGTTTCACGTACTTGTGTCTATTTTGTAAATCATTTATAAAATCTGCATGTATTCTCATCCCAAAAATATTAGATTTTAAAAGTGGGACTATAACTCACTTTCACAGATTTTTACTTCGTCGGGAAGTAAGACTTGGCCACTGGTTGATTCACGAACCTATAACAATATATACATATATATCAAAGTATGTTCAAAATATATTTACAATACTTTTAATATATTTTGATGTTTTAAGTTTATTAAGTCAGCTGTCCTCGTTAGTAACCTACAACTAGTTGTCCACAGTTAGATGTACAGAAATAAATCGATAAATATTATCTTGAATCAATCCACAACCCAGTGTATACGTATCTCAGTATTGATCACAACTCAAACTATATATATTTTGGAATCAACCTCAACCCTGTATAGCAAACTCCAACATTCACATATAGAGTGTCTATGGTTGTTCCGAAATATATATAGATGTGTCGACATGATAGGTCGAAACATTGTATACGTGTCTATGGTATCTCAAGATTACATAATATACAATACAAGTTGATTAAGTTATGGTTGGAATAGATTTGTTACCAATTTTCACGTAGCTAAAATGAGAAAAATTATCCAATCTTGTTTTACCCATAACTTCTTCATTTTAAATCCGTTTTGAGTGAATCAAATTGCTATGGTTTCATATTGAACTCTATTTTATGAATCTAAACAGAAAAAGTATAGGTTTATAGTCGGAAAAATAAGTTACAAGTCATTTTTGTAAAGGTAGTCATTTCAGTCGAAAGAACGACGTCTAGATGACCATTTTAGAAAACATACTTCCACTTTGAGTTTAACTATAATTTTTGGATATAGTTTCATGTTCATAATAAAAATCATTTTCCCAGAATAACAATTTTTAAATAAAAGTTTATCATAGTTTTTAATTAACTAACCCAAAACAGCCCGCGGTGTTACTACGACGGCGTAAATCCGATTTTACGGTGTTTTTCGTGTTTCCAGGTTTTAAATCATTAAGTTAGCATATCATATAGATATAGAACATGTGTTTAGTTGATTTTAAAATTCAAGTTAGAAGGATTAACTTTTATTTGTGAACAAGTTTAGAATTAACTAAACTATGTTCTAGTGATTACAAGTTTAAACCTTCGAATAAGATAACTTTATATGTATGAATCGAATGATGTTATGAACATCATTACTACCTCAAGTTCCTCGGATAAACCTACTGGAAATAAGAAAAAAAGATCTAGCTGCAAAGGATCCTTGGATGGCTTGAAAGTTCTTGAAGCAGAATCATGACACGAAAACAATTTCAAGTAAGATTTCCACTCGAAATAAGATTGTTATAGTTATAGAAATTTAATTAAAGTTTGAATATGTTTATTACCTTGTATTAGAAAGATAATCTACTGTAAGTAACAAAGGTTTCTTGATCTTGGATGATTACTTGGAATGGATTTAGAAAACATGGAAGTAAACTTGCAATCTTGGAAGTATTCTTGATTTTATGAAACTTGAACTTTTGGAATTTATGAAGAACACTTAGAACATGAAGATAGAACTTGAGAGAGATCAATTAGATGAAGAAAATTGAAGAATGAAAGTGTTTGTAGGTGTTTTTGGTCATTGGTGTATGGATTAGATATATAGGATATGTAATTTTGTTTTCATATAAATAAGTCATGAATGATTACTCATATTTTTGTAATTTTATGAGATATTTCATGCTAGTTGCCAAATGATGGTTCCCACATGTGTTAGGTGACTCACATAGGCTGCTAAGAGCTAATCATTGGAGTGTATATACCAATAGTACATACATCTAAAAGCTGTGTATTGTACGAGTACGAATACGGGTGCATACGAATAGAATTGTTGATGAAACTGAACGAGGATGTATTTGTAAGCATTTTTGTTAAGTAGAAGTATTTTGATAAGTGTCTTGAAGTCTTTCAAAAGTGTATGAATACATATTAAAACACTACATGTATATACATTTTAACTGAGTCGTTAAGTCATCGTTAGTCGTTACATGTAAATGTTGTTTTGAAACCTTTAGGTTAACGATCTTGTTGAATGTTGTTAACCCATTGTTTATTATAACAAATGAGATGTTAAATTGTTATATTATCATGATATTATGATATATAATATATCTTAGTATGATATATATATACAGTTAAATGTTGTTACAACGATAATCGTTACATATATGTCTCGTTTTGAAATCATTAAGTTAGTAGTCTTATTTTTACATATGTATTTCATTGTTAATATACTTAATAATATATTTAATTATAATTTAACATAATTAACCAAGTGTATCAATATCTTAATATGATTCATATGTACCTAGTAAGACGTTGTTATAACGATAATCGTTATATATATCGTTTTCGAGTTTCTTAAATTAATAGTCTCATTTTTATGTATATAACTCATTGTTAAAATACCTAATGAGATACATACTTATAATAAAATCATGTTAACTATATATATAACCATATATATGTCATCGTATAGTTTTTACAAGTTTTAACGTTCGTGAATCACCGGTCAACTTGGGTGGTCAATTGTCTATATGAAACCTATTTCAATTAATCAAGTCTTAACAAGTTTCATTGCTTAACATGTTGGAAACACTTAATCATGTAAATAACAATTTCATTTAATATATATATAAACATGAAAAAGTTCGAGTCACTACAGTACCTACCCGTTAAATAAATTTCGTCCTGAAATTTTAAGCAGTTGGAGGTGTTGACGTATCTTCTGGAAATAAATGTGGGTATTTCTTCTTCATCTGATCTTCACGCTCCTAGGTGAACTCGGGTCCTCTACGAGCATTCCATCGAACCTTAACAATCGGTATCTTGTTTTGTTTAAGTCTCTTAACCTCACGATCCATTATTTCGACGGGTTCTTCAATGAATTGAAGTTTTTCATTGATTTGGATTTCGTCCAACGGAATAGTGAGATCTTCTTTAGCAAAACATTTCTTTAAATTTGAGACGTGGAAAGTGTTATGTACAGCCGCGAGTTGTTGAGGTAGCTCCAGTTGGTAAGCTACTGGTCCGACACGATCTATAATCTTGAATGGTCCAATGTACCTTGGATTTAGTTTCCCCCGTTTACCAAATCGAACAACGCCTTTCCAAGGTGAAACCTTAAGCATGACCATTTCTCCAATTTCAAACTCTATATCTTTTCTTTTACTGTCCGCGTAGCTCTTTTGTCGACTCTGGGCGGTTTTCAATCTTTGTTGAATTTGGATGATTTTCTCGGTAGTTTCTTGTATTATCTCCGGACCCGTAATCTGTCTATCCCCCACTTCACTCCAACAAATCGGAGACCTACACTTTCTACCATAAAGTGCTTCAAACGGCGCCATCTCAATGCTTGAATGGTAGCTGTTGTTGTAGGAAAATTCTGCTAACGGTAGATGTCGATCCCAACTGTTTCCGAAATCAATAACACAAGCTCGTAGCATGTCTTCAAGCGTTTGTATCATCCTTTCGCTCTGCCCATCAGTTTGTGGATGATAGGCAGTACTCATGTCTAGACGAGTTCCCAATGCTTGCTGTAATGTCTGCCAGAATCTTGAAATAAATCTGCCATCCCTATCAGAGATAATAGATATTGGTATTCCATGTCTGGAGACGACTTCCTTCAAATACAGTCGTGCTAACTTCTCCATCTTGTCATCTTCTCTTATTGGCAGGAAGTGTGCTGACTTGGTGAGATGATCAACTATTACCCAAATAGTATCATAACTACTTGCAGTCCTTGGCAATTTAGTAATGAAATCCATGGTAATGTTTTCCCATTTCCATTCCGGGATTTCAGGTTGTTGTAGTAGACCTGATGGTTTCTGATGTTTAGCTTTGACCTTAGAACACGTCAAACATTCTCTTACATATTTAGCAATATCGGCTTTCATACCTGGCTACCAAAAATGTTTCTTAAGATCCTTGTACATCTTCCCCATTCCAGGATGTATTGAGTATCTAGTTTTATGAGCTTCTCTAAGTACCATTTCTCTCATATCTCCAAATTTTGGTACCCAAATTCTTTCAGCCCTATACCAGGTTCTGTCTTCTCGAATATTAAGATGCTTCTCCGATCCTTTGGGTATTTCATCCTTTAAATTTCCCTCTTTTAAAACTTCTTGTTGCGCCTCCTTTATTTGAGTAGTAAGGTTAGTGTGAATCATTATATTCATAGATTTTACTCGAATGGGTTCTCTGTCCTTTCTGCTCAAGGCGTCGGCTACCACATTTGCCTTCCCCGGGTAGTAACGAATCTCAAAGTCGTAATCATTCAACAATTCAATCCATCTACGCTGCCTCATATTCAGTTGTTTCTGATTAAATATGTGTTGAAGACTTTTGTGGCCGGTATATATAATAATTTTGACCCCATATAAGTAGTGCCTCCAAGTCTTTAATGCAAAAACAACCGCGCCTAATTCCAAATCATGCGTCGTATAATTTTTCTCGTGAATCTTCAATTGTCTAGATGCATAAGCAATCACCTTCGTCCGTTGCATTAATACACAACCGAGACCTTGCTTTGATGCGTCACAATAAATCACAAAATCATCATTCCCTTCAGGCAATGACAATATAGGTGCCGTAGTTAGCTTTTTCTTCAATAATTGAAATGCCTTCTCTTGTTCATCCTTCCATTCAAATTTCTTCCCTTTATGCGTTAATGCAGTCAAGGGTTTTGCTATTTTGGAGAAATCTTTGATGAATCTTCTGTAGTAACCAGCCAATCCTAAAAATTGACGTATATGCTTCGGAGTTTTTGGGGTTTCCCACTTTTCAACGGTTTTGATCTTTGCCGGGTCCACCTGGATACCTTCTTTGTTCACTATGTGACCGAGGAATTGAACTTCTTCCAACCAAAATGCACACTTTGAAAACTTAGCGTACAGTTTTTCTTTCCTCAATACTTCTAGCACTTTTCTCAAATGTTCTTCGTGCTCTTGATCATTCTTTGAGTAAATAAGTATGTCATCAATGAAAACAATGACAAACTTGTCAAGATATGGCCCACACACTCGGTTCATAAGGTCCATGAACACAGCTGGTGCGTTAGTCAATCCAAACGGCATAACCATAAACTCGTAATGACCATAACGCGTCCTAAAAGCAGTTTTTGGAATATCATCCTCCTTTACTCGCATTTGATGATATCCAGAACGTAAATCGATCTTCGAATAAACCGACGAGCCTTGTAGTTGATCAAATAAGTCGTCAATTCTCGGCAGTGGATAACGGTTTTTGATTGTAAGTTTGTTCAACTCTCTGTAGTCAATACACAACCTAAATGTACCATCCTTCTTCTTGACAAACAAAACAGGAGCTCCCCATGGTGATGTGCTTGGTCGAATGAAACTACGTTCTAATAGTTCTTGCAGTTAGCTTTGCAGTTCTTTCATCTCGATGGGTGCGAGTCTATAAGGAGCACGAGCTATTGGTGCAGCTCCTGGTACAAGATCTATTTGAAATTCAACAGATCGATGTGGAGGTAGTCCCGGTAATTCTTTCGGAAATACATCGGGAAATTCTTTTGCAACGGGAACATCATTGATGCTCTTTTCTTCAGTTTGTACTTTCTCGACGTGTGCTAGAACAGCATAGCAACCTTTTCTTATTAGTTTTTGTGCCTTCAAATTACTAATAAGATGTAGCTTCATGTTGCCCTTTTCTCCGTACACCATTAAGGGTTCTCCTTCTTCTCGTACAATGCGAATTGCATTTTTATAACATACGATCTCTGCTTTCACCTTCTTCAGCCAGTCCATGCCAACTATTACATCAAAACTCCCTAACTCTACTGGTATCAAATCAATCTTAAATATTTCGCTACCCAGTTTACTTTCTCGATTCCGGCATATATTATCTGCTGAAATTAATTTACCGTTTGCTAATTCGAGTAAAAATTTACTATCCAACGGCGTCAATGGATAACTTAATTTAGCACAAAAATCTCTACTCATATAGCTTCTATCCGCACCCGAATCAAATAAAACGTAAGTAGATTTATTGTCAATAAGAAATGTACCCGTAACAAGCTCTGGGTCTTCCTGTGCCTCTGCCGCATTAATATTAAAAACTCTTCCGCCGCCTTGTCCATTCGTGTTCTCCTGGTTCGGACAATTTCTAATAATGTGGCCCGGTTTTCCACATTTATAACAAACTACATTGGCATAACTTGCTCCGACACTACTTGCTCCGCCATTACTCGTTCCAACACCATTTGTTCCTTTCGTTCTGTTAACCCCTGGTCCGTAGACCTCACACTTCACCGCGCTATGACCATTTCTTTTACACTTGTTGCAAAATTTAGTGCAGAACCCCGAGTGATACTTTTCACACCTTTGGCATAGCTGCTTCTGATTGTTGTTGTTGTTGTGGTTGTTATTGTTGTTGGGATGATTGTTGTAGTTGCTGTTGTTATTGTTGTTGTTGTTGTTGTTGTTGTTGTTGTTGTTGGGCCGTTTGTTGTAGTTGCGATTGATGTTGCGATTGTTGGGATAATTGTTGCAATTATTATTGTAATTGCTGTTATTGTTGTATTGGTGATTCTTATCACCGTTTTCCTCCCACTTTCTTTTGACTTGCTTCACATTGGCCTCTTCAGCCGTCTGTTCTTTAATTCTTTCCTCAATCTGGTTCACTAGTTTGTGAGCCATTCTACATGCTTGTTGTATGGAGGCGGGCTAGTGTGAACTTATATCTTCTTGGATTCTTTCCGGTAATTCTTTCACAAACGCGTCGATCTGATGGAATTCAACATACCAACAAGTTTATAATGTTAACTTGATCATAAAACCCATTCATGTAAAGTTATAACAAGCGGAAGCATGATTATTAAGAAAACAAGTTTATGTATTTAACCAATTAAATTGAATTCCATGTTAATATCAAGTCTTGTAAATATGCTTACATATAACAACAAGTAAGTAAGAGTTATACCTCCTCAAACTTGTTTGAGGGCTGTTTTGGATGAGCAAGTAGATGATGAAACAATGGAGCTCCAAAGGAATGAAACCTCAAGTAGTTATACCCCAAACTTGTGCACCAACACCCTAGCTTTTAGTTAGGATTTAATAACACTTGATATGAACTTGTAAGATCAAATTAAGAACCCTTCTTGGCCCTCCAAACCCCACGGTTTTTCAGCAGAAAAATGAGAGAGTTTTTCATTTTTTTGATATGTTTGAATGCATGTAAGTGTTGTTGACTCAATGCCTTGATACATATGCAAATACATGGGAAGTAGCTACTCTTGGAAGTGTGTCAAGCATGCCTACTACATACTCCCATGCCACTTCCATGTGTATTTTAAAATTGTTTTATAAAATTAAATTTTATAAAACTAGTTTTTATAAAACTAGATTTTATAAAATACATTTTTATAAACTTGCATATTATTTGTTATGTTTATTTTATAAAACCAATTTTATAAATGTAACATAACTTAATTAATTATTTAACCTATAAATAATTAAATCCTTAACATATAAATTATTCCATAATTTATATATATATACATATCAAGTAATATTTCAGAAAACCATTTTTCTTAAAGTTCAAGTGTCGCGTATTTAATCATTGATCTAATCGTTAAGATCAAACACGAATAAGGTGTCAGTAAGTTTGTTATTGGGTATGACCCAACTTGGATCAAAACATATTAGCCACATTAATTTAATATGTCTCTCGGGCACACGAAATACCTTCAATCTCCCACTTGCACGAGAAACATAAGAAATTAATGCAAGTGATGGATACCACCTAACGACCGTCCATCACCCCCAACATGTTATGACTTTGTGCCATTCAATAACATCATCCCTTTCGAGTTCCCATCTCGAATATGAATAGGTGAATCTTTTCATTATATCCTTTCATCCTAGATGTCATGTTAAATCCAAGAGATACAGAGTGATCACTCTCTTTCTAGATTTAACTTTACCAGGCCTTAGACATCTGACTCTCAACGAATAAGAGGGACAAATTCCATCTTGACTACATACGTCCTAAATATGTACCCTGCATTGTACCTGAGCTCTTCCTTATGAACTACCATATTTCAGAATAGCGAAGGAAAGATTCAAGGCACAATACTTGGTAAATATCTGAACCCAATATGTATCTCAGGTCAGAGGATACAATGATATTCGCCTTTACTCAAGATTACATGTGATCAACCACAAAGGCTCCATTTAGCAAATCTTGAGGGCGGGTCTTCCAATATTTGCATCCCACAAATATCTATGAACCTTGGTAGCAACCTTGCCCCACATTCAGTCCGTGAATGTATACCAATCCAAGTTCATAATAGTCTAAACCTCACACTTGTTCCCACGAATGTGATCGACTACGGAATTTAGAATAATTACTTATTCATGGATAAAATATGCAAAATAGGAACATGACTCTAAATAAATTAATACCATAATTATATTAATGAGTTTGAACAATTTCGTTCCGTTACAATACTTAAAACAGATCATGACCAATCACTAGAATATCAAAGCCCTAATGCACAAACATGTCCTGCATGTTTTGATCCATGTAAGAGCTTCGTGAGAGGATCCGCTATATTAAGATCTGTGTGAACTTTGCGAATACATATCTTTCCCTTTTCAACTTCATCCCTTATGTAGTTGAATCTCCGCTCAATGTGACGGGTCTTTTGATGAGCACGAGGTTCCTTGATTTGAGCAATCGCACCCTCGTTGTCACAAAAGATCTCAAGAGGGTCCTGAATGGAAGGGACTACTCCTAAGTCGTTGATGAATTTCTTCATCCATGCAGCTTCCTGAGCTGCCAATGATGCGGCGATGTACTCTGACTCTGTAGTGGATAGAGCAACAACATCCTGTTTTGAACTCTTCCAAGAGACCGCACCTCCATTTAATGTGAAGACATAACCGGATTGTGATCGAGAATCATCACGATCAGTTTGGAAACTCGCGTCCACGTAACCTTTTACAGCGAGTTCCTCCTCACCAGACCCGTATATAAGAAACATATCCTTAGTCCTCCTAAGGTATTTCAATATACTTTTAACAGCAATCCAATGACTGTTTCCTGGGTTATTCTGGTATCTACTTGTCAGGCTAAGAGCGCATGACACATCCGGTCTAGTGCATATCATTGCATACATGATTGACCCAATGGCAGAAGCATATGGGACTTTCTTCATTCTCTCCTGTTCATCTTTCGTGGTGGGGCACTGAGATGAACTGAGAAGTGTTCCCTTTTGAATAGGTACCAAACCTTTCTTAGAGTTCTCCATCTTGAACCTTTTTAAGATCTTTTCAATGTATGCACTTTGATTTAAACCTATCAGTTTCTTGGATCTATTCCTGTAGATCCCAATCCCCAAAACGTATTGTGCTTCTCCAAGATCCTTAATGGAGAAGCATTTGCTTAACCAAGTTTTAACACCTTGCATTGCCGGAATATCATTTCTAAATAACAATATATCATCCACATATAGTACAAGGAACATGATAGTGCTCCCACTAGCTTTCTTGTATACACAAGCTTCATCACCATTTTTAATGAAGCCAAATTTCTTGGCCTCCTCATTAAAACGATGATTCCACATTCTAGATGCTTCTTTCAATCCGTAGATTGACTTCTTTAACTTGCATACCTTCTTAGGATATTTCGGATCAACAAAACCTTCAGGCTGAACCATGTAGACATCTTCCTCAAGATGTCCGTTTAGGAAAGCGGTCTTGACATCCATTTGCCATATTTCATAATCATAATGAGTAGCAATGGAAAGTAATATCCTAATAGACTTTAGCATTGCCACAGGCGAAAAAGTTTCATCATAGTCAACCCCTTGAGTTTGAGTGAAACCTTTTGCTACAAGTCTAGCTTTATATGTATCCAAGTTTCCATGTATGTCAGTTTTCATTTTGAACAGCCATTTACAATCAACTAGCCTAGAGCCAGGAGGTTGCGCAACAAGTTCCCAAACTTGGTTGTCATACATGGATTGCATCTCAGCATTCATGGCTTCCTGCCATTTATCTTTATCAATCCTTGATAAAGCATCTTGGTAGTTTATTGGTTCATCCAAATCAACCACATAGCAACCATCCATGAGAAACCCATATCTCTCAGGAGGATTACTAATCCTACCAGATCTGCGAACGTCTTGTGTATTTTGATCATCCATCTGATCACTCTCAACATTTTCATGTTGAGTGCTAGTGTCAGCCAATTGTGTATCATCTACTTGATCTTGAACCTCTTCAAGATCTATCTTCCTTTCACTTTTGCCTTCTATTAGGAACTTAGTTTCAAGGAATTCAGCCTTCCGAGCAACAAATACATTCTGCTCGGAAGGATCATAGAAATAGTATCCCATATCATCCTTGGGATATCCTATGAAGATACACTTCGTAGATCAAGCATTCAACTTATTAGGGACGTAACGCTTAGGGTAAGCTTCACATCCCCATACCTTTAAGTATGATAGAGATGGAGGTTTTCCAAACCACATCTCATGAGGTGTTCGTTCCACTTTCTTGGTTGGGGCCATATTTAAAATACGAGCCGCTGAGCATAGACAATAACCCCAGAATGATAGAGGTAACGAGCTTCTAGCCATCATAGATCGAACCATATCCATTAGGGTTCGGTTCCTCCTTTCGGACACACCATTAAGCTGTGGTGTCCCGGGTGGAGTAAGTTGCGAGATAATCCCACAACTTCTAAGATGATCTTGGAAGGCATCGCTTAGGTATTCACCTCCTCTATCGGTTCGAAGTACCTTAATTGTCTTATTGAGTTGATTTTGTACTTCGTTTTGATACTCTTTGAATGCTTCAAAAGTTTCGTCCTTATGTCTTAACAAGTAGACATATCCGAAACGACTGAAGTCATCAATGAAAGTAACGAAGTATCTTTCACCATTCCTAGCTATGGGCTTAAAGGGTCCACATACATCCGAATGTATTAATCCCAATAAGTCCTTAGCCCTTTCGTAGGTCCCTTTGAAAGGTGCTTTAGTCATTTTGCCTTGTAAACAAGATTCACATACATCAAATGAGTCTAGTTCATTTGATTTCAAAAGGCCATTCTTTTGGAGTGTATGCATTCGATTCTTGTTTATGTGACCAAGGCGACAATGCCATAAGTAGGAATCACTCAAATCCCTTTTGAGTTTCTTGGTGCTAGTATGGTATATTGAGCTACTAGATGATGTGTCATCGTGAACCAATTCATAAATTCCATTTGAAGGCGAAGCCTTAAAATAAAATACATTATCTAAATAAACGTGGATATCATCATTAACAAAATTAAGATAAAAACCACATTGTTTTAAACGGGAAACTGAAATAATGTTTCGACATAAATCCGGTGCATACAAAACATTGTTCAAAATAAGTTCCAAACCACTTGGAAGTTTTAATACAAAGTCTCCTTGAGCCTTCACTTGCACTTTGGCTCCATTACCCATAAAGAGACTTGATGTTCCCGTTTGCTTGCTACTTCTTTTGAACCCCTGCAAAGAATTGCAAATGTGAGTTCCACATCCAGTGTCTAATACCCATGTATTAGAAGAAGTAATACTAAGCTCTATATATACCATATATATGTTACCTGAGGATTGCCCCGCATCCCTCTTTTCCTTCAACTCCTTAAGGTAGACCGGGCAATTGCGTTTCCAGTGACCCATTTCACCGCAACCGAAGCACGGGTCTTCCTTGGGGTTTGCTTGTCCGGTAACCTTTTGCTTCTTGTTCTTGTTTTTGGTTGGGGTAACCACCCTCCCATTTCCCTTGCCTTGATGGGCGGGTCCTTTCCTCTTAGCCGCCTTTGGCTTAGAGGTGTTGATACCTTTGGACCCACCATCATTGATCATTAGCACGGGTGAAGCCCTCTTACCCATGCTAGTTTCCGCCGTCCTTAACATGCCATGAAGTTCACCAATGGTCTTATCCATCCCATTCATATTGTAATTAATTACAAATTGGTCAAACCTCTTTGATAGGGAGTTTAGGATAAGATCAGTGGCTAGCTTATTAGATATGTTGAGATTAAGACGGTTTGCGCGATCAATAAGGCTTTTCATTTTAAGGACATAAGAGGATACGGATTGGGTGTCATCCATACGACATGCATGTAACGCTCGAACCGTTTCGAAGCGCTCGACACGTGCTTGTTGAAGGAACATCTCCTTCAATTGCGTAATCATGTCATATGCACTATGATGTTCGAAATCCTTTTGGAGTTCGGGTATCATAGTCCCAAGCATTAGGCAAGCGACTTGCACCGAATCGGCGCAATACTTATCCCAATAAGCCATGCCTTCCGTATCATCCTCGTCGGGTTGATCGGGAATGGGGTCTTCCAACACATACGCCTTATCCTCAAGTTTGAGGACAATTCTAAGATTACGGAACCAATCCATAAAGTTCGTATGGTTGAGTTTGTCTTTCTCGAGGAGAGACCTTAATGATAGGTTGTTCAAGTTAATAGGTGCGTTTTGTATGTTGTTGTTATTGGCGGCCATCTACAAAATTTTAACAAAGTAGTTTAAGTATCAATTTTAATTTAATAATCAATACCCTTTAAATCCAATTGATATTTATTAAATTTTTGAATCCAACGGTGAACCAAATTTCGGTTAGGTGACCTTTATCCCGTCATTTGGTTTAGCTAGGTAGTCATTATATGACAATTGCAATCCTTTTGCAACTTCTATATTATGGGATCATGCAATCCTTTTGCATGGCATATTTATCCCATCAACGCCTATTTGTTCCTCATGCTTCGGTGACCCTAAGTTCATGATTCCCAAATCAAGTCGTCCTACTTGTGTAAACATGTAAAATTAACATACAAGTGGTTAGGTGACCTTTATCCCACAAGCATGCGAATTTTACCTTAACCATATTAGTTAGCTCATAACGGTTAGGTGACCTTTATTCCATTACGAATTCCCTACTATGTTTAAGTGTCCCACAAAAGGATGGCGTTAAACTTGTTTACCTTGTCGATTAAGGGATTTTAAGTTTTCGTTAATTCTAGTTTAAGAAAACATTTATGCCATACACCAACATGCATTTAGTGTATGGTTCATTTGAAACCCATTTTCAAGTCTTGTAATTTGCCAATTACTTGATATAAACCATTTTATATATATGTGATCCTTTTCTTGTTCTTAATAACCATTTATTTAGGTCTTTAGTTGCTTTTAATTTAACCAATTAAATTGTCGTCTTGCATGTCATTAATACGTCTAATTTAACCAATTAAATTGTCGTTTTGCTTGTTGTTATCTTGTGATTAATTGTATCAACCAAACATACAATACAATAAACAAACAAACAACCACACATGCAAAACAAGTATGTTCACAATCTAGCCATTTTTGTGGACATTTGTTTAGCCGAAAACAAATGTCACCGGGTTAAGGGGTAATAATACAAAGTAGGAGATTTCAAATCTCCCACTTAACCTTGCATCCATATGCTCCTTGTGTTCTTCAAGTCTTCATCATCTTGTATCTTCATTTTACAAAATATGTATCCTAATACATTTTTATCTAGAAAATGAAAATACAACCTATTCTATTTTACATACCAAATGTAAAACAAATTACATCACCAAAATAATAATATTACAAACCAAATGAATGAATTAATATTACATACCAAATGAATTATTAATAATCATCCAAACACACATGCATACAACCACAAGGTCAAGGCTTGATTGTGAACAACAATATAACAACAAATATTAACCAAATTGCAAACCCAAAACAACCATTTGGACCCTCCCAAATTCGGCCATAATAGGGTACCCACCCAAAACCCAAAATTTTTGCATTCCATTTTCATGCACGTACTTAGAATGCAAGTATAGTGGGTTTAAAGACCATATATAAGAAGTCTATTCATTGATGGAATTCAACATACCAACAAGTTTATAATGTTAACTTGATCATAAAACCCATTCATGTAAAGTTATAACAAGCGGAAGCATGATTATTAAGAAAACAAGTTTATGTATTTAACCAATTAAATTGAATTCCATGTTAATATCAAGTCTTGTAAATATGCTTACATATAACAACAAGTAAGTAAGAGTTATACCTCCTCAAACTTGTTTGAGGGCTGTTTTGGATGAGCAAGTAGATGATGAAACAATGGAGCTCCAAAGGAATGAAACCTCAAGTAGTTATACCCCAAACTTGTGCACCAACACCCTAGCTTTTAGTTAGGATTTAATAACACTTGATATGAACTTGTAAGATCAAATTAAGAACCCTTCTTGGACCTCCAAACCCCACGGTTTTTCAGCAGAAAAAGGAGAGAGTTTTTCCTTTTTTTGATATGTTTGAATGCATGTAAGTGTTGTTGACTCAATGCCTTGATACATATGCAAATACATGGGAAGTAGCTACTCTTGGAAGTGTGTCAAGCATGCCTACTACATACTCCCATGCCACTTCCATGTGTATTTTAAAATTGTTTTATAAAATTAAATTTTATAAAACTAGTTTTTATAAAACTAGTTTTTATAAAACTAGATTTTATAAAATACATTTTTATAAACTTGCATATTATTTGTTATGTTTATTTTATAAAACCAATTTTATAAATGTAACATAACTTAATTAATTATTTAACCTATAAATAATTAAATCCTTAACATATAAATTATTCCATAATTTATATATATATACATATCAAGTAATATTTCAGAAAACCATTTTTCTTAAAGTTCAAGTGTCGCGTATTTAATCAATGATCTAATCATTAAGATCAAACACGAATAAGGTGTCAGTAAGTTTGTTATTGGGTATGACCCGACTTGGATCAAAACATATTAGCCACAT
Organism: Rutidosis leptorrhynchoides; assembly: GCF_046630445.1. NCBI lineage: Eukaryota > Viridiplantae > Streptophyta > Magnoliopsida > Asterales > Asteraceae > Rutidosis > Rutidosis leptorrhynchoides. The sequence continues at coordinate 369,436,139 of NC_092334.1, read as the reverse complement.
TAATTTAATATGTCTCTCGGGCACACGAAATACCTTCACGATCTTCTCTTCCTCATCTTCGAACGCTCCCGGACACAATAGGCACAATTCTGTGAATCGTCTTTCGTACGTGGTAATATCAAATCCTTGGGTTCGTAACCCTCTAAGTTCTGTCTTGAGCTTATTGACCTCGATTTTGGGACGGTACTTCTCGTTCATCAAGTGCTTGAATGCTGACCACGGTAGTGCGTACGCATCATCTTGTCCCACTTGCTCTAGATAGGTATTTGATAAGGCTAAAAAGTAACATATATTTCATAGCAATATCCCTCCTAAATAATAGGTTTTCATATGTAATTGTATTATATTTTCATTGTAATTTTTTAAATAAATAAGTGCGAAGACAAAAGGCGAAAGCGAAGATTTGAAGTCACAAACGTCCAAAAAGCTCAAATGTACAAGATACAATTCAAAAGGTTCAATTTATTGATGAAAAACGTCTAAAAATGACATGAGTACAAGTTACAAAACGCAAAGTACAAGATATTAAATTGTACGCAAGGACGTTCGAAAATCCGGAACCGGGACATGAGTCAACTATCAACGCCCGACGCAACGGACCAAAAATTACAATCAACTATGCACAAGAATATAATATAATATATAAATAATTATATTAATTATTTATATTTTATATTTATATATTTATTATGTCGACAAGCTAGGAGCCAAAAGTTTGTGAGCTGTATTTTCAAACTCCACGACTCGCGGAGTTTGAAGGCCAAAAACTCCACGACTCGCGGAGCTGCCAAATTCCAAAATGCCTATAAAAGGTCACGAATTATGCGAGTAAAAAAAATATAAATAATAATAATAATACTCCTATGTAATAATAATAATAAATATATATATATATATATATATATATATATATATATATATATATATATATATATATATATATATATATATATATATATATATATATATATATATAGTATAGTATAGTTTTATATTAGATTGGTTTTGGGTTATGCAAAGGTTATTTTACGGGTTTTAAAGTTGGAGCTCTGTCCGTGTAACACTACGCGATAAATAATCAATGTAAGCTATGTTCTCCTTTTTAAATTAATGTCTCGTACTTAAGTTATTATTATGCTTATTTAAGACGAAGTAATCATGATGTTGGGCTAAAATACTAAAATTGGGTAATTGGGCTTTGTACCAAATTTGGGGTTTGGACAAAAGAACGACACTTGTGAAAATTAGACTATGGGCTATTAATGGGCTTTATATTTGTTTAACTAAATGATAGTTTGTTAATTTTAATATAAAGATTTACAATTGGACGTACCTATAAATAACCATATACACTCAATCGGACACGATGGGCGGGGTATTTATATGTACGAATAATCGTTAATTTAACCGGACACGGGAATGGATTAATAGTCTATGGAATTATTAAAACAGGGGTGAAATTATGTACAAGGACACTTGGCATAATTGATAACAAAGTATTAAAACCTTGGGTTACACGCAGTCGATATCCTGGTGTAATTATTAAACAAAGTATTAAAACCTTGTTACAGTTTAAGTCCCCAATTAGTTGGAATATTTAACTTCGGGTATAAGGATAATTTGACGAGGACACTCGCACTTTATATTTATGACTGATGGACTGTTATGGACAAAAACCAGACGGACATATTAAATAATCCAGGACAAAGGACAATTAACCCATGGGCATAAAACTAAAATCAACACGTCAAACATCATGATTACGGAAGTTTAAATAAGCATAATTCTTTTATTTCATATTTAATTTCCTTTATTTTATACTTAATTGCACTTCTAATTATCGCACTTTTATTTATCGCAATTTCATTATCACTTTACGCTTTAAATTAAGTTGTATTTATTTTTAATATTTTACATTAGGTTTTAACTGCGACTAAAGTTTTAAAATCGATAAACCGATCATTAAACGGTAAACCCCCTTTTATATATTATTATTATTATATATATATATATATATATATATATATATATATATATATATATATATATATATATATATATATATATATATATATATATATATATATATATATATATATATATATATATTTATATATTTTTGTACAAATGTAATTATATAAAAATATAGTGTAACCGTCTCCCTGTGGAACGAACCGGACTTACTAAAAACTATACTACTCTACGATTAGGTACACTGCCTATAGTGTTGTAGCAAGGTTTAGGTATATCCCATCTGTAAATAATTAAAACTTGTGTAATTTGTATCGCTTTTCGTATCAAAAATATATAGTATTTCACGTACCCCACGCTACCACATCAGTATTCCACCATGTTAACGCAGAACCTGTGAAGGTATGCATAGCGTACTTCACTTTGTCCTCTTCAGTACACTTACTTATGGCAAACACCGATTCGACCTTCTCGGTCCACCGTTTCAATCCGATCGGTCCTTCGGTTCCATCAAATTCCAAAGGTTTGCAGGCAGTAAATTCTTTGTAGGTGCATCCTACACGATTTCCTGTACTGCTAGATCCAAGGTTATTGTTGGTATGTAGCGCAGCCTGTACTGCGGCTATGTTTGAAGCTAGAAAAGTACGGAATTCCTCTTCATTCATATTCACGGTGTGTCGAGTAGTCGGTGCCATTTCCTTCAAAATAGTCAAATGGAACAAGTTAATCATAAAGAATATTAAGAGTAGTTAATAGTATTTCGTAGCATAATATGAACTCATTTATAAAAGCTTTTTCTTCATATTAGCGTTTTATAAGTTTAAATTCGGGTAGTACCTACCCGTTAAGTTCATACTTAGTAGCTAATATACAATTCAACTACTACAATTCTATATGAAAAACTAATTATAATAATATTTCGCGTTCAAACTTTTATACAATATTTTACAAACTTACAATACCACTTATTTTACATAAAGCATGAAATATAGCACACAATAACTTTGATACAAGACAGTTGTGAAGATAATTCTAGCTAGTACACAAGTCGTTCAGCAAAGGCAATAAAGACACGTAATTCATACGTCCAGAAACAAGTCATGCATTCTGGTTTTACTAGGACTACTTCCCATCCTTGGTCTTATGGAACATAACCGTTATGGCCGTTGATAAGACAGCGTGTTGTAACGTCGTCAAAGGGACGAGGGTTACGTAATGACCAACAGTCTCGTAATAACCTAAAAACCTCATTTCTTACCCCAATTACCGACTCTGTCACTTGTGGGAACGTTTTGTTTAATAGTTGTAGCCCGATGTTCTTTTTCTCACTTTGGTAAGAAACGAACATTACTAACCCGTAAGCATAGCATGCTTCTTTATGTTGCATGTTAGCCGCTTTTTCTAAATCATGAAGTCCTATATTCGGATACATTGAGTCAAAATAATTTCTTAACCCGTTGCGTAAAATAGCATTTGGGTTCCCCGCAATATTTGCGTCAAAGTAAACACATCGTAACTTATGGGTTTCCCAATGTGATATCCCCCATCTTTCAAACAAAAGTCTCTTATAAACCAAGACATTCTTGGAACGTTCTTCGAATGTCTTACAAACTGATTTCGCCGTAAATAGTTGTGCCGAAGAATTCTGACCGACTCTAGACAAGATTTCATCAATCATGTCTCCGAGTAGGTCTCTTAAAATATTAGGTTGTCTATCCATTTTGTGTTTTTATACTGTAAAATAGACAAGAGTTAGATTCATAAAAAAATATACTTATTAATACAAGCAATTTTTACATATATCATAAAGCATAAGCACACTATATTACATATATTACACCACACGAATACAACTATCTTATTCCGACTCACTCATTTCTTCATCTTCGGTTTTGGTTCGTTTTGCCAAGTTTCTAGGGATATATGATGTTCCCCTAATACGAGTTGTCGTTTTCCACAATGGTTTAGAAAAACCTTGTGGTTTAGAGGTTCCCGGGTCATTGTTACAACTTAAGGGCTTCGGGGGTTGACGATACATATAAAGTTCATCGGGATTGGAATTAGATTTCTCTATTTTTATGCCCTTTCCCTTATTATTTTCTTTTGCCTTTTTAAATTCAGTTGGGGTAATTTCTATAACATCATCGGAATTCTCGTCGGAATCCGATTCATCGGAGAATTGGTAATCCTCCCAATATTTTGCTTTCTTGGCGGAAACACCATTGACCATAATTAACCTTGGTCGGTTGGTTGAGGATTTTCTTTTACTTAACCATTTTATTATTTCCCCCACCGGTTCTATTTCCTCCTCCGGTTCCTCATCTTCCGGTTCTGATTCGTCTTCCGGTTCTGATTCTTCTTCCGGTTCTGATTCTTCTTCCGGTTCTTCTTCGGGAACTTGTGAATCAGTCCAATATATATTCGACTCTTCGTTATTATTAGGTGAGTCAATGGGATTTGTGCTAGAGGTAGACATCTATCACACAATATCAAACATGTTAAGAGATTAATATATCACATAATATATACATGTTAATAATATATAGTTTCCAACAAAAATGTTAAGCAATCATTTTTAAAGAAAACACGGTCGAAGTCCAGACTCACTAATGCATCCTAACAAACTCGATAAGACACACTAATGCAAATTTTCTGGTTCTCTAAGACCAACGTTCGGATACCAACTGAAATGTCCCGTTCTTATTGATTAAAAACGTTCCATATTAATTGATTTCGTTGTGAGGTTTTGACCTCTATATGAGACGTTTTTCAAAGACTGCATTCATTTTTAAAACAAACCATAACCTTTATTTCATAAATAAAGGTTTAAAAAGCTTTACGTAGATTATCAAATAATGATAATCTAAAATATCCTGTTTACACACAACCATTATATATTGGTTTACAATACAAATATGTTACATCGAAATTAGTTTCTTGAATGCAGTTTTTACACAATATCATACAAACATGGACTCCAAATCTTGTCCTTATTTTAGTATGCAACAGCGGAAGCTCTTAGTATTCACCTGAGAATAAATATGCTTTAAACGTCAACAAAAATGTTGGTGAGTTATAGGTTTAACCTATATATATCAAATCGTAACAATAGACCACAAGATTTCATATTTCAATACACATCCCATACATAGAGATAAAAATCATTCATATGGTGAACACCTGGTAACCGACATTAACAAGATGCATATATAAGAATATCCCCATCATTCCGGGACACCCTTCGGATATGATATAAATTTCGAAGTACTAAAGCATCCGGTACTTTGGATGAGGTTTGTTAGGCCCAATAGATCTATCTTTAGGATTCGCGTCAATTAGGGTGTCTGTTCCCTAATTCTTAGATTACCAGACTTAATAAAAAGGGGCATATTCGATTTCGATAATTCAACCATAGAATGTAGTTTCACGTACTTGTGTCTATTTTGTAAATCATTTATAAAATCTGCATGTATTCTCATCCCAAAAATATTAGATTTTAAAAGTGGGACTATAACTCACTTTCACAGATTTTTACTTCGTCGGGAAGTAAGACTTGGCCACTGGTTGATTCACGAACCTATAACAATATATACATATATATCAAAGTATGTTCAAAATATATTTACAATACTTTTAATATATTTTGATGTTTTAAGTTTATTAAGTCAGCTGTCCTCGTTAGTAACCTACAACTAGTTGTCCACAGTTAGATGTACAGAAATAAATCGATAAATATTATCTTGAATCAATCCACGACCCAGTGTATACGTATCTCAGTATTGATCACAACTCAAACTATATATATTTTGGAATCAACCTCAACCCTGTATAGCTAACTCCAACATTCACATATAGAGTGTCTATGGTTGTTCCGAAATATATATAGATGTGTCGACATGATAGGTCGAAACATTGTATACGTGTCTATGGTATCTCAAGATTACATAATATACAATACAAGTTGATTAAGTTATGGTTGGAATAGATTTGTTACCAATTTTCACGTAGCTAAAATGAGAAAAATTATCCAATCTTGTTTTACCCATAACTTCTTCATTTTAAATCCGTTTTGAGTGAATAAAATTGCTATGGTTTCATATTGAACTCTATTTTATGAATCTAAACAGAAAAAGTATAGGTTTATAGTCGGAAAAATAAGTTACAAGTCGTTTTTGTAAAGGTAGTCATTTCAGTCGAAAGAACGACGTCTAGATGACCATTTTAGAAAACATACTTCCACTTTGAGTTTAACCATAATTTTTTGATATAGTTTCATGTTCATAATAAAAATCATTTTCCCAGAATAACAATTTTTAAATCAAAGTTTATCATAGTTTTTTATTAACTAACCCAAAACAGCCCGCGGTGTTACTACGACGGCGTAAATCCGATTTTACGGTGTTTTTCGTGTTTCCAGGTTTTAAATCATTAAGTTAGCATATCATATAGATATAGAACATGTGTTTAGTTGATTTTAAAAGTCAAGTTAGAAGGATTAACTTTTATTTGTGAACAAGTTCAGAATTAACTAAACTATGTTCTAGTGATTACAAGTTTAAACCTTCGAATAAGATAGCTTTATATGTATGAATCTAATGATGTTATGAAAATCATTACTACCTCAAGTTCCTTGGATAAACCTACTAGATATAAGAAAAATAGATCTAGCTTCAAAGGATCCTTGGATGGCTTGAAAGTTCTTGAAGCAGAATCATGACACGAAAACAATTTCAAGTAAGATTTCCACTCGAAATAAGATTGTTATAGTTATAGAAATTGAATTAAAGTTTGAATATGATTATTACCTTGTATTAGAAAGATAACCTACTGTAAGTAACAAAGGTTTCTTGATCTTGGATGATTACTTGGATTGGATTTAGAAAACATGGAAGTAAACTTGCAATCTTGGAAGTATTCTTGATTTTATGAAACTAGAACTTTTGGAATTTATGAAGAACACTTAGAACTTGAAGATAGAACTTGAGAGAGATCAATTAGATGAAGAAAATTGAAGAATGAAAGTGTTTGTAGGTGTTTTTGGTCGTTGGTGTATGGATTAGATATAAAGGATATGTAATTTTGTTTTCATGTAAATAAGTCATGAATGATTACTCATATTTTTGTAATTTTATGAGATATTTCATGCTAGTTGCCAAATGATGGTTCCCACATGTGTTAGGTGACTCACATAGGCTGCTAAGAGCTGATCATTGGAGTGTATATACCAATAGTACATACATCTAAAAGCTGTGTATTGTACGAGTACGAATACGGGTGCATACGAGTAGAATTGTTGATGAAACTGAACGAGGATGTATTTGTAAGCATTTTTGTTAAGTAGAAGTATTTTGATAAGTGTCTTGAAGTCTTTCAAAAGTGTATGAATACATATTAAAACACTACATGTATATACATTTTAACTGAGTCGTTAAGTCATCGTTAGTCGTTACATGTAAATGTTGTTTTGAAACCTTTAGGTTAACAATCTTGTTGAATGTTGTTAACCCATTGTTTATTATAACAAATGAGATGTTAAATTGTTATATTATCATGATATTATGATATATAATATATCTTAGTATGATATATATACAGTTAAATGTTGTTACAACGATAATCGTTACATATATGTCTCGTTTGGAAATCATTAAGTTAGTAGTCTTATTTTTACATATGTATTTCATTGTTAATACACTTAATAATATATTTACTTATCATTTAATATAATTAACCAAGTGTATCAATATCTTAATATGATTCATATGTACCTAGTAAGACGTTGTTATAACGATAATCGTTATATATATCGTTTTCGAGTTTCTTAAATTAATAGTCTCATTTTTATGTATATAACTCATTGTTAAAATACCTAATGAGATACATACTTATAATAAAATCATGTTAACTATATATATAACCATATATATGTCATCGTATAGTTTTTACAAGTTTTAACGTTCGTGAATCACCGGTCAACTTGGGTGGTCAATTGTCTATACGAAACCTATTTCAATTAATCAAGTCTTAACAAGTTTGGTTGCTTAACATGTTGGAAACACTTAATCATGTAAATAACAATTTCATTTAATATATATATAAACATGGAAAAGTTCGGGTCACTACAATTGGCGGTAGGAACAAGCAGATGAATAAGGTTTAGACTTTGGGATATCATATAATTGTTGTGAGATATCCTGGAAATGAGGGTGAATATGATGTTTCGGATTGGTTCGTCGATAAGTGCTTCAGGTTCTTCACCAAGAGGTGAATTCGGTTGGTGGAAAGGATCGCCTTCTTCGCATCTCCATTGATTAAGTCGACTACGAACCCATCCCTAATTCATCTAGAATTGATGATGACTGATTTGTTGATCCATTCCGGTTATACTGCTTTCGGAGCTCGAGTGAAACTCTATATCGAAATCAGAGGGACTTGAACTAGTGGCGAATTCCATTTCGTACGATTGAATAAAGGATTTTTCGATATGAAATGATTTTCGAATATTGGACGATATTCTAACTACATAGAATATCTATATATAGTACTAAAGATTTCGTAGATTACGGAGGATTTTACGAAATATGTGACGACCCGAAAATTTCTGACCAAATTTAAACTTAACCTTTATATGTTTCCGACACGATAAGCAGAATTTGTAATGTTGAATCTCAAAAAGTTTGAAACTACATTCATGTAGTCAATTACCCTTTGACCGTGTTCAATGATTCACGAACAATTATGTGTATATAGATATGTATATATAATATATAATATTAACTGAAAACATTAACAAAGTATTAGATATATGATACTTTACATGAACGTATTTGTTTCGATATATTTATCGACAGAATTAAGAGATAATATCAAATGATTGAATTATCAGATGCATTATGATATGATTACGGGCCTATATTATGAGGTCCACTGTGATTTAAGAAATCTATTCTTTTTGACAATATTTGGAAAATGGTAAAGTGATTTATAAGTAAGAACGTGGAGTGTAAATAACTTAGATGTTGGATATCTACAAGTTAAGTAACTCGACATTTTTCATTAAGATGATTTCATACGTTTATTTAACCTTTGGACTTTATCCCATGCTTTACCAACAGACTGTAATTTAAAAACTTGAAACCTATTATGAATATATATAATTCTACTTTTCTAAAATGTTTTATGATATAACGATTTAAATTAATATTAAATATATTTATACGCGTATTATACGTACAAAGTTTATACTTTAACTTTACCTTTAATTTACTTTTACTTTACTTTAACTTTAACTTTAATAATTCATACTTTAATAATTCACTTTAATAATTGACTTTAATAATTCATACTTTAATAATTCACTTTAATAATTCATACTTTAATAATTCATACTTTAATAATTCACTTTAATAATTCATATTTTAATAATTCACTTTAATAATTCAAAAATCTATTATAAATAGAATTCAATAGGTTTTATTATTTCATAGAAACTTGAAAATATATTTCTCTAAACTCTCTCAATCGAATTACATATATATATATTTACTTAGTATTGTTTCAAGATATTATTATACATAAAATACTACGACGGAGTTATATTCAGACGATTTCAAAATAAGTTTTCAAACGGGATAGAGCTAAGGAAATTATGGGTTATAGCTATGGAGGTTATGGGTATTGTTCGAGGGTATTACTCGTGAGGTCAACCTAACGTTTATCATTTTCGTTGCGTCTACGTACTTTCCTGCAATATTGAATCACAATATTGATACGTGAGCATTCATATCTTATCTTTTATATATTAATAGTGTATCCCTGACTAGTGCTCGAGTATATATGATTATGCATGTTTGTATGCTTAGTTTCGTCGTTAAATAGTTTATGATAAATCACGAATTTGATACATATGCTACTGAGATAAGGTATATGAAATGCATGTCGTTGAAAAGCTAAAGAAAAATTAATAACTTTTCATTTAGAAATCGTGTGGTTTCGATGAACGGATTAAAAGATATGGTCAACTGAATTATCATTAATTTTAATATTATTATTAAAACGATTATTATAATTGTTATCAGTTGATGTTATTGCTAAAATTATCTTTATTACTAAAAATTAATATTTTTATTGAAACTATCATTTTATTATTTTTATCATTATTATTGTTATCAATATTATTTTATCAAATAAATATGCGTATAAAGATATTTTTACCACACGTAATATAATTACATTAATAATACATACCACTATATTTTTATTATATTAAGTGAATTTTATAAATTTTATTACTTGAGATATATAAAAGTATATTTTTATCATATATGAATTTTAATATAAATTTTTATTATTTAGTATAATAAGATCTGATAAATATATTTAAATATATAAAACGACTATATATAAGTTATATAATAAACATGTATAGATTTTGGAAGTCATTTTGGGTCAAGTTGACTTTTGTTGACTTTTGCATGTCGGTCTCGAGCATTAGGATTGTGATACACTACGACTTGACCTAAATTGTTAGACAGATATTGACCAACATATAAATATATATACTTAATATAGGTTCGTGAATCCGAGACAAACCCTGCACTTGTTCAGTGCCGTCATATACATAATTGTTACGAAATACAGTATTGTGAGTTTCATTACTCCCTTTTTATATATATTTTTGGGCTGAGAATACATGCATTGTTTTATAACTGTTTTACGAAATGGACACAAGTACTAAAAACATATTCTACGTTGAGTTGTACCACTTTGCATATTTTTCCCTAATAGCTTGGTAACTACCATTTACATGCGGTATTGTAAACGCGAATCCTGTTGATAGATCTATCGGGCCTGACAACCCCAACCGGACTGGACGACCAGTATTCAACGGTTGCACAGTACTTCGTTTCAGTGACTACACTTGGTACAGTGTAGTGAGATTTCATAATAAAGGGAATATTCAACGTTGATTAAATGTTAAGTATGGTTACCAAGTGCTCAACCACTTAGAATATTTTTATTAAGACGTTTATGTATATGAAATCTTGTGGTCTATTACTATTACGGAAATGATTGATTATGATAAACTAATGAACTCATCAACCTTTTGGTTGACACTTTAAAGCATGTTTATTCTCGGGTATTAAAGAAATCTTCCGCTGTGCATTAGCTCATTTTAAGGATATTACTTGGAGTCATTCATGACATACTTTGAAAGACGTTGCATTCGAGTCGTTGAGTTCATCAAGATTAATATTAAGTCAATAATAGTTGGATGTAATATGAAATGGTATGCATGCCGTCAATTTTTGATGTAAAGAAAGTTTGTCTTTTAAAAACGAATGCAATGTTTGTAAAACGTATCATATAGAGGTCAAATATCTCGCGATGTAATCAACTATTGTGAATCGTTTATAATGTATATGAACGGGTCCTTTTAGTTGGTATCAGAGCGGTGGTCTTAGCGAACCAGGTCTTGCATTAGTGTGTCTAACTGATAGTTGTTAAGATGCATTAGTGAGTCTGGACTTCGACCGTGTCTGCATGTCAAAAAGTTTGCTTATCAATTCTAGTCGGAAATCATCTACTTATCATCCTTAGGAAACTACCTGCTTATCATCTTAAGTCTAGACGCGTTTTCCTGCATTTATTTCATAATAGTGTATAGACGAATTCTTATCTTAGCACATCTATTACTGTGAACTTTGACTGACATCTTTTCAAAGATTCTCCGTAATTTATGGGATTTTGGTATTATATATACATATGCAGATTATGTAATTGAAGAATACCAAATCTAAATTCTACAATCTATTTCATACCAAAAATTCTTTCCCTGATCCTACGAGATGGATCACTCAACCAGTTCGAATTCCTCAGATTTCGACAGCTATTTCGATATGGATATCTACCTGAGCTCCGAAAGTAGCGTCACCGGAATGGATCAACCAATTTCCCATCATCTATTTTGGATGAATTGGGGATGGGTCCGTAGTCTACTCAACCATTGGAGACAAGAAGAAGGTGATCCCTTCCATCCACCACATTGCCCTCTTGGCGATGAACCTGAAGCACTTACCGGCGAACCTGTTCGAGACACCATTTTCTCACTCATTGCTAGAGAATCTCGTCATAATTATATACTATCCCATATTGCGAATCTTATTCATTCGCTCATTCCAACCGCCAATCATCCCGGTGTACTAGCAGAAATTAACGAACTTCGCGCCCGAGTAGTGGCTTTGGAACACATGGTGCAAGGATTACAAACACCATCAGCAGCACCCGCAGCATAACCAGTACCACCATCATCAACGCCAATAGTACCATTACCACCCCCAACCACAACCGCGTCATAAACCTCAACTTTACAATCTGTCCCACGAGCAACAATGTCATAAGCTCTGTAGATACCAAAGAATACTAACAACAACAAACGATGAGGTATTGATTCATAACTTCATCGGAGAAACATCCTGCGGTGATAATGTAATCTTTAAAGTCTTAGGGATTATCTATTTCAGCCTTATCCATAAATCAGATGAGTAGAATAGATAGAGATGATAGGGAGAAGAATCGAAACCCTGACAAGAATGGTGAGCGATTTACAAGCTAGACTTGCTATACAAGCATCACCAGCAGTTACCAACTATAATTGACTTAATAATAATCTTGATGAACTCAACGACTAGAATGGAACGTCTTTTGAAATATGCCATGAATGACTCCAAGTAATATCTATAAAATGAGCAAATGCACAGCGGAATATTTCTTTCATACCTGAGAATAAACATGCTTTAAAGTGTCAACCAAAAGGTTGGTAAGTTCATTAGTTTATCATAAACAATCTTTTCCATCATTTTAATAGACCACAAGATTTCATTCAATAATCATACACTCGCAAGTGTTTAAAATTCATTCATATGGATTGAACACATGGTAACCGACATTAACAAAATGCATCTAGAATATCCCCAAACATATAAACATCAAAGTACTAAAGCAATTCAAATTCTCTGACTGGGGTGTGTCAAAGCCCATTGATCTATCTTTAGGATTCGCGTCAATTGGTGGCAATTATAATAAACACCAATTCTTAGGCTACCAAGTTCAACAAGGGGCGATATCCGGTATAACAATTCAACCATAGAATGTAGTTTCGATTACTTGTGTCTATTCGTCAAACATTTTTTAAAAGTGCATGTATTCTCAGTCCCAAAAATATATATTGCAAAAGCATTTAAAAAGGGAGCAAATGAAACTCACTATACTGTATTTCGTAGTAATTATGCATATAACGGCATTGAACAAGTGCAAGGTTGGCCTCGGATTCACGAATCTAAATTCAATTATATATATTAACATATGTAATGGTAACTAAATTCCAATTAGAATATATATACTTTATTTATATATTATATCTTCAATTATGTGTTATATATCTTCATTTTTGTAAAATAATTAATACTTAAACATATAGTCATATTAATAATTGATATTATATCAAAATCTAATAATTTGTTAGGTGTAATATTTATACAATAAATGTTTACGAAACTTTATGTAACAATAATATAAGTATATAATATTTGTTTGTTATATCAAAATAATACTAATTATGGTGAAATCATGATAATTCTATTAATAATAATAATGATAATAAAAATAATAATAATGATTATGTTATTAATAATAAGGATAGTACTAATAATAATAACGTTTGTAATGATAATACTAATAATGTTTAAAAATAATACTAATAATGTTTAATGATAATACTAATAATAATAATGATAATAATATGAATAATTTTAATGATAATAATAACACTTATGATATAAATTTTAATAATAAGTAATCTGACAATAATAACAATAATAATAAATATAATAATAATAATAATAATAATAATAATAATAATAATAATAATAATAATAATAATAATAATAATAATAATAATAATAATAATAATTTTAATGAAGATACTACCTCAATAGAATAGAATTCCAAAAATAATGCCCATGCCCGGGCTCGAACCCATGACCTCTCGTTCCCCTAACACGCCCTTAAACCATCGAACCATAAGCTATTTTTCTGATTAAATATCACGCCTAACTCTATATATTTAATATCTATCTGTGTAAGTTCTTCTTCCTCAAAACTTTTCGGACGACACCAGGACAATCAATCATACCCGAATTTATAAATTGGATTAAGACTTGAAAATAATTTTTAATCAACCTGTATTGTGAATTGAATCAAGAAAAGAGAAAAAAAAATTTATAACAGCAGTCGCTGTTTAAAAAAAAAAATTTGAAGAACTTGAATTTGGTTTTTGAGATTGAGTTGTATTGAGACCTCAAAGCCTTCATGAAATATTTTCTAAATCGCCATTCTAACATTCTGGAACCAATGTATAACTCATGAATTCAAATGAAGAAGAAACGGTTGACTTTTTAAAACCTGAACTTTGACTCCAAAATTGACAATCAATATGATGAATTGGAATACGAATTTTTGCAGAAAGATTGAGCAAAAGATTCCTAACATTTCTGCATTTTTACTTTTTGAAATTGATTTCGAATTCAAGCTTTTGGTAAAAAGAATAGCGTACAAGGGACTATATACTAATTTATTTATTTTTCTGATTTATTCAATAAATAAATTGGCAGTTTATTGAGTTTGTGTAGTTGATAAAATTAGTGGAAGATCAAATGATTTCCTCAATAGGTTGAATTGGTCGCTTACTATATAATAAAGGTGTGGGTGTCAATTTTCAACACAGATCAAAATAAAACATAAAAAAGCTGATATGTAACTGTAACTGATTTTGCATTCTATCTGGTTAATTGAATTGCATCAGATAGTGATGGAGTACAGATTGACAAGGATTGGTAACAAAATTAGACTGAAGACAAAATCTATAAAGCCTGATGTTGATTTTAAATAGGATTTGATTCGTAATTATAATGGATTCGATGAATGTTTAACATATAAGTTAAAAAAATCATACACTGAGTTATAACAAATTTGTAGTCATCTGATTTTAATTGATACCTAATATATATTAATGATAAATACTTTAATATTAATAATAATATTAAATATTAATAATAACTATATTAATAATAATAATAATAATAATGACTAATAATGTTATTAATTAAAAAGAATAATAATAATATTATTATTATTATTAATGATAATAATAATAATAAATTGTATTTATTTTTGAGATAACTATAATAATAATGATTTTTAATTTTAATGGTAATATTAATAATAATATTATTAATAATGCTAAATTTGATATTAGTAATAATATTTAATAATAATATTAGTACTAATATAGATATAACATGTTAATTGTATCAAATTTACATATGTATAATAACATTACTAATACTGATATTAATACTAACATAAATTTTAATATTAACAATAATAATGAAAATAATATTATTGATATAACAATTAATTTTTTAACTTGTAATTTATTATATTACCTATTATTGATTATGTAATATTTAGTAATTATAATATGTACATAATAACTAATATTGAATATTAAATTTATATACATTACAATATACATAAAATAATAATCATGTACAGAAATCATATATGTTTATATATGGATTTACTTCAAAATCAACATTATTATCTTGCATATTATTTTACATATTTATTTACAATTAATAGTTCGTGAATCGTCAGAAGCGGTCGAAGGTAAATGAATTCGTGAAAACAGTTCGAAAATTTTGAGACTCAACATTATAGACTTTGCTTATCGTGTCAAAATTATATAAAGATTAAGTTTAAATTTGGTCAGAAATTTCCGGGTCGTCACAAGAATGATGTAGGAATTGGGCTTTCTAAACTTAGGCTTGCATGTTATATACAAGAGCATATAGATCATTGTTATAGGCCTGCTTGGAGTATCATGAAGCCGAAGCCACAAAGAATACGGATGAGAATTGGTTGATTAGTTAGTCAAAAAAAGCAAGGATAGAAAATAACAAATAAGGATTCTTTTATTTGTGTCTATCCATTTAGTTAATCTTTTATTATTTTAAGTTTATCCTCTGTATCTTTTGATATCTTTTATTAGTTTAAAAAGTCTAGTTTGTTTTATCTCTTAGTTATCCTATTATTTTAGCTATATATAGCTATATCGATGTAGAGGATTATTTTAGAGTTGAGTTTTGATAAATAATAAAAGAAGAAGACGCGAAGTCTTATTTTCAGCCGAGAAGGCTTTGTTCTATCTTTTCAATTTCTTGTTTGGCCACAATACACGCATTAGAACCTTTACGGACAGGTAGACGTGTGGTCTACAAAGTGTCTTCCCCAGGAACTATTCACTTGGGCTTTCGTGACTGAACAAGAAATGATAGGAACCTGATAAAGATACAGTTGTGATGTCATTAAGTCAGCCAAGGATGCAGTCAGGATCCCAGATCTTGCAAATCGGAATACCCGTCCCTTGGATGATGTCAGAGCTGTTTAACAACTACACATTTATCAGGTACAACTTAAAAAAATGGTAGTTTAGTTGGCAATGGATTGGGCTTAGATGGGTAGTAAGAGTATCGTAACGTGTTGAATTTGGGCTGGATGTCTTCTCCATGTTGACTTATACAAGTAGTTAATATGCTACATATGATTTTAGTGACTATGTTACAATACTAATCTATCCACGTTTGTATAATCATATGATTTCTTTTGCATTATATATGCACTTTAGGTGACTTATTTTCTTCTTAAACCAATTGGGACTTTTTCAGCTTATATAATTGTGTTTACTTTACTCATCTGAACAATTACAGATAAATAAAACCCAATTTAACCCATACTCACTCATGATGACTGGATTGTAATTTGCCACATGTAACTACAGTTGTTGAAGGAACTATCTAAGCATGGACTCTTCTAGATAAATCAACACTATCTATCTATCTATCTATTTTATCTAATAAAAGGGAGTTAAGGCTGATGTCATTATATGCTTTATGAGGTTGTAACATTTGCTTCTAAGAGTTGTAACCATTAATTTAATGATGTAATATTTAAAAATTAATATAATTAACAAACTTCTCTTAGAAGAATAAATAATGCCGACGCTTCTTTTAGCTTCTGCTTCCCTTCCCCTTTCTCCTTTATCCTTTATCTACTTCGTCATTAATCTCCTGCTTCTGTTACCTTCATCAATGGTCACTAATCTTCTGCTTCTGTTAGCTTCATCATTCGTCACTCTAACGTTTTTCAGGTAATCTATCTTTAATTCTCTTACAATGTTTGACCTAATCTTCAGGTAATCTATCTTTATTTTATGTTTGCAGATTCGTTCCATCCTGCTTGATTCTAATTCAATAGTAAAATTATTTACGTCCATCATGCTACCAAAGGTATTCCTATTTCATGTTTGATTTTTAATATGTTGGGATTTTCATGTTAAACTTTGAGCTGATGCTATATTTGTTCAGTTTTGATCATAAACTATGAAATGTTACTAATTTTTAAATGGTACGTTATATACAATTATTTCTAATATATTATGTATCTTTGATCTTTGATCTTTATAAGGAAAATAAATTGTTGGTTTTGATTTTTGCAGATTTCAATCTTAGTGTGTATCCATATGTATGTGAGTTGTGATGTTTTAGAGGATGTGTGAATATAACGTGTATGCATATGCCTCACTCCTTTAGTCCAGAATTGAATTTATATACATGTTTGTATTATTATAAGTTTATTGAATATACTTTTTAAATCTTTGCATCATTTGCCATTATTTCAAAGATTATGTGGTCTGTAAATATGTTCCTTTCATGTACACTAGGTGTTTGATGAAATGTCAACTTTAAAAGAGTTCGAGTTTAGAACATCTTACGTATATACTTTGTTTATTTAGTTTTGCATTAATCTTCATATTATCAGATTCGTTTCACAAAGGATACTTAGCACATGTTATTTTTATCTAATTAAGGGTTTGTGTAATTCTAACAGTTATCAAGATATCGGATGGATGACTAAGAGAAACCAACAAGATGCGTGCTCTTAATAGGCATTGAATGATATATGTAAGTTATATATATACCCTTTCATCTAATCTGGGTGATATTAAAGTCCACACTTTTGCAAAGTTATGCATTATTTCATCGAGATTTCTTCATCGTCACCCTTCATATATTAGCTGCCATTTCAGAAGATCAGGTGACAAATATATTTTCCTATCTTTTATACACTACACATAAATTGTGTTGCATATGATTTATTCATTGCTAAGAAGCTACTAATATTCAATTAACTTTTATACAATACGTCACACAATGTATTTGAATCAATTTATCACATTACGTGTTTTTGTAGGTTTTTGTTCGTAACTTCATACCAATATAACAGATATCATCGAGTGAGTGTTTTTAATTTGTTGTTAATCTTGAATTGATTGACAACTTATACTCTGTTATTGTTTAATTTGTTCGATTTAGGGTTTCCATTATGCTCGACTTAGGGTTATGTAAATATATAATAAGATATTCATCAAGTAGATTGTGTTGGTTTCTTTTTTTACACAACACTAACATGGATGAAGTCACAAAGGTCGAATAGTAACTTTCGAACAAAATTAGTCGGATAATGAAACTAGATATTGGTCTGTTTACATTTTATATATATATATGAATTTAAGTTCATTTATATATATGATTAAGTTGAATCATTTTCTTCTATGTTGTTGGAGTGGTCTTAAACATAAGTTTCGTAAGAAATATCATTTGAATTGTTATTTAGGATTTATATGATTCATGTGTATTTCAATGTTCAAATTTCAGGATTTGAAACATGAATTTGTGTGTAAGAGATTGCCATTGTAATGACCATATGGCAATTCCACTATTTATGTCTAAGGTGTAGTTATGGTCTATACAAGGGGTTTATAGTTCCAAGAACCCTTGAATTTTATATAGTAGTTTTTTTTGGTCAACTCATCAAGGACAATGACCATTTTGTCATGCAGGTGCACAAACTTATACTCCAATATGCCGCTTTGTTTTTCTTTACATAAAAAAGGCATGACCAGTTGTTTTCATCTAAAAGGTTGGTTGGTTGTTTGTTTATAAATTGCTTTTGGGAAAAAAATACAAGATACAAGTAAGATATTGTTTTAGCTTAAAAGTCTTGGCACTACTAGATATATTTCATCCGTTAAATATTTTGTAATGTACAGTGTTTAGAGGTTGATTTGTTTTTAGTATGTTTATATTGTATGAAGATGTTGTATACTTAATCATCTTAATTTTATGTCTGAATGAAGATGTTGATTTGAAAGTATTTAAGATGATGTGCTTTACATTCAGTCTGTTTTGTTTGTGTAGTAATTCTGACATTAAATTGTGTACACTCTTGATTTGGATTATATGTAGGTCCGAAAAGTTTGAGGCGAAATGGCAAATGGTGATTTTTTCGGTGCATGAGAGCCTGAGAGGTGCTCGATGAAATGTCTGAAATATAAATTCGGTATGGTTTTTGATATAATTCAAGAACGCAGAATAGTTATGATATGAATATGAAGACCTTATATTTTTTCAAGATTATATGTTATATTATGAATTGAGGTGGGATCCATGTGGAATTATAACTATGTATGGGGTAAAGCAGTTGGATATGCTTAGTTATGTTTTCTTGATGCTTACATTATATTTTTTTTATATTGAGTTGTAATTTTTAATGTACCAATATGTACCCAAGTATTTATATACATATATACATATTTTACATATTATTACATAATACTAGCTGTTAATGTTCTGTAAGCAAGTAAAGTTCAGGGTGTGTGTTTAGGAGTAGTTTAGGAAAGTTGGGTCAAGGTTCCTATTGGCTGCTGAATTTGGATTGTTGTCCATATTGAGTTTACAATGGGTGTTGTGTGCTTTGCAAAGTGGTTGTTCTATTTGTAGAGGACCTCATCTGGGCGTGCCGAGTGTTAGTTGACTAAGTGATGATTATTTTTTCAATCTTGTGAGTATGTATTTTTTTAGTTAAATTTTCAGAGGGTGGGGTAGTGTGCTTTGTAAAGTGGTTGTTCGATTTGTAGTAGAGTCCATTTGAGCAGGTTACTCCATTTTACCAGTTTTTGGTGTTCATTTTGCAGAAACTAGAATGAGCTGCAATTTCTTATTGTAGGTTTTGTAAACCGCAGAATTGAAATGTATTTAGATGAAAGATAAAGAAGATTTTACGGCTAAAAAAATAGAAAAGAAATTAAAATACACTACTTAAACTATATGATAAAAGAAACTACACTCATCAAATATACTATTATAGTATCAAGTAACTTTATAAAGTATTTTTATTCATGAGTATTTATTTCAAACCCGTGATTTCACGGGTCAATGAACTAGTTTGCTATATTAGGAAGTGGTGATTGGGCATCAGATGGTGATGATGGGTTTGAAGTTGGATAACTGCACCATGGTATCTCAGTGGTGGAGTACTGGAAGCTTTGTGAGCAGTAGCATATTCGGTTTAGGGTTATATTTCTTTTTCTAAATTTGCGTATGATATTGTTACTGGTGATAAAGTCTTCATCTTTGGACTTTGGTTGAAACCTACTCACTTGGCTCTAACGGAGTTTGTAAGGTTAACCTTTAGCACATAATGATATAGTGTACTTGGGTAATTATTGAATGTCATTTCATTCATCAGTAATATTATTTGAAAATTGAAATAAAAAATCTTTAAAAGGTAATTACATCAAGTTTTCAAAAATTAGAGTAAATATATTGTCATTTGAGTGCAACTACTCTAGAAAGATACTTTTATAATCAGAATCAATTCACATTAGCACTGTTGACAAGATATAGAAGATTATGCCATTAAGGATTCTTTTAATATGTTGTCCAAAATCTCCAAACTATAATTGTTCTCCGGTATTAACTCACTATTGAATACGTTAATTTCAATTTATATATTATAGTCAATTTGTTACGGCGGTGCTAAAATTGGCCTGATATAACCATTATAACCAAGTCGACAAATGGATGATATGATGTTTAGATTAAAAAGTGAATTATATATAGTGTATGTTAGCACTAAAATAGCATTTTTTAATCGATTAATTCGATATTCGGTGACTGTGAAATGAGTTTGAAGATACGCCTTTTAGACAGTTACCGAAGTCTTGATGACGATTAGTAAACTAATTCTTAACAATTTGGATGGAGTAATACTTATGTGGAGAAATGTGGACCTGCTAAACGATACTACAAATATTTAATCCTTGCGTCTTGACATACTGTGATAATGCAACTCTGTATCGACACACGTTACTACTCAATCTTCAAAAACTGAACCCAAGAAGAACAACATACAAATAACATGGAAAAACAAAACTAAAGAGCAAAAATGATACCAAACTAAGGAGCAACTTTATTATCTATCATGTGTGTTGTTGGTGTTATATATTATTGTGACTGCTTCAGGGGATCTTGCCATGAAAAAGATATTTCGTAAACTTTTTGCTCTATATAAAGAAAAACATTACATCGGGTCTTAATTTACCCTTTCATGTTAATGTTTCCTTCTGTAGTTTATGTATTGTTAATGTCAAAGCTAATGTGATTAAATTTATGTTTACTCTTTATGAATAGATTTAGTATATTTGGTTATGCCCAACCGAAATGGGTAATGAGGAGCTGGGGTGATGATCAGTATTAGCTTGCAGAATTGATAAAAAGGTGAGTCTAATATTGTTTTATATGAACTTTTATTAAAATATCATCTTAATGACACTTTTGTTATCGATATGATTTTTTAGTCCGTTAAAACATGTTTTAGTGATTAAAAGTCATGTAACACTAATACAGTAATTGAATCAATTTATTAGAAACCTAACTAATACTACATATAGTATATCGATTCTAACAAGCCAATCGGAATTCATCCCTAAAAAACCTCGCGAATTCGCGGGTCTTCAGCTAGTATGTATAATAATGTTGTTTTTTCTTCTTCTAAATTTAGCCCAATTTAAGGTTTAGTTTATAAATTCATGAACTTTAAACTCTAAACTCTAAATCCTAAATCGTTTGTGTTAAATGTTAATTTAACCCTTAAATCTAAACCCTAACCTTAAACTTTAAATTTAAATCCTAAACCTTAGTTTGTAAACCTTAAAAATTATTGTTAGTTCTTTTCCGGTAGACATTAGTTTTTTTTCATTAGTTGTTAGTCCTTTTAAATGAATGGTAATTGTAGAGGTAAAATTGTAACAGACTGAAACCAGGGTTAGAAGTAAGATTACTAAATTGTTCTTAGGTTTATATTTGTGTTTAAAATATGCTTTTATTTTAATAATATGTTTATTATTAATTGAATATGTGGTTAAGACCAGTTTGTGACAAGGGTCACAGAAATGGTTCGTTTGTTGAATTTGGACTCCGTTAGGGTTGCCAAATTAAGTACGAAAGATATTAGATAACTGGTAAATACCCGTGTGTTATGGGGTATGGGTTTTAATACCCACTTAAGGAGTAATCTGGACACTTCTTGTCCATTTTCCCTAAATTGAGAAACAAGAACGTACCTAACTCCTTCATCCTCTCAAACTCTAAAGATCAAAGCTTGTTAGTTTGTTGAATTCGAGCTAGTAATCTGTTACTTGTGTGTTGGTGATCATCACAAGGTAAGTGCTTCGTCGATTCATGTTTTGATTCTTGTTGAAATTGGGTTTTTGTGTTCTTGAATAAAAGTGTGAAATTGGGCTTGAGTCTTGATGATTATGTGTTTGTATGTGTTAATTGATATTAGATATAGCTTCTATAAGGTTTATATGAAGTTTTCCAAGTGGTTTTGATGTTAGAACTTGCAAAAATCGAGTTTTTGGGCTAAAATGGCAAAAATCAGCGTGCTGGAGCTGTTCTTCAGCTCCCACACCAGTGACAGGTCACTCGTACGAGTGACCACACGTTTGAGGGTCAACCACATGAGTGGGGTCTCACTCGTACGAGTGCCACGCGTGTGAGCACCGGTCAGCTTTGTGGAAACTTGTTTTGGTCATAACTTTCACACCGTTACTTCGTTTTTGATTAATCAAGTATTGTTGGAATCGTAATGAAAAATCCTTTCCCATGATAAACTTTTTAGAAGCTATATCAGATATTATTTGGGTCAGAATTAGAGGTATTAGCGTGTGTGTCTAGTGTGCATGCGTTAATATGTTATTATGGGTTGAATTCTTGATATAGACTTATCAATTAGTGATAATATGATTGTATGATGTGGTTTAGAACTTGATATTATGACTTTGGGTGGTATTGGGTTAAAAACCCATCATAACAGTTGTTGTTGCTGTTCTTCTCCACCCGCACAAGTGAACCTTCACACGTACGGTTGAGGCGGTGAACCGCATGGTGAACCGCACGAGTGAGTGGTTACTTGAACTGTTATATTTGCTAGTTGGATCGTACGGTTGAGATATGACTCGTACGAGTCATATGTCACTCGTGTGGTCAACCGTACGGATCTACTGTTGTCTAATTAGATATTTGGCCAAGGACCAAACGTACGAGTGAGGTGTCAACCGCACGGTTGAGGTTTCTCAGACGTGCGGATGAGTGTCAGTCGTACGGTTGACAGGTCAGATTAATTAAGTGTTCAAGTACTTGTTTATTGATGCTATTGTCTTATTGTTGGGATGATATCAAGACATGATTACTGACTTGATTATGTCTATTCTCAGGTGGAAAAGAGAAAGAGAAGACTCATAAATATTAGACCTCTGAGAATCTTCAGTCGTTGGTAATTGGTGAGCGGGTTTACCTTCGGATAGAGTTTAAGTAGCAAATCATGCTAC
The DNA here is from genome assembly GCF_046630445.1 of Rutidosis leptorrhynchoides. NCBI lineage: Eukaryota > Viridiplantae > Streptophyta > Magnoliopsida > Asterales > Asteraceae > Rutidosis > Rutidosis leptorrhynchoides. Next base: position 369,412,315 of record NC_092334.1, on the reverse strand, counting down.
TGAGGATTACTCTGATTACCCTGTGTAGTGTAGTGATCGCCATGCTTGTTGGATAGTTGCATGCTATGTGATCTATATATGTTGTATATGTACACTGCGTTTGACACCAGCCATTCCTAGGGCGGTTGGGGACTTTCAACCATTCCTAGGGTAGTTGAAGTCCGTGTGAGGTCAACCATTCCAAGGGAGGTTGAGTCCAAGTCCTACAACCTGTTAGTATAGCATAGAAGAACGCATGTGTTGCGTTTGGATAGTTATGCAGAGACTGGTAGGAAGGACTATCGGTAGATCCTAGTCCGATCAGTTAGGTCGTGTGCCCGTACAAGCCGCCGATCCTCATATTGTCGTTGTTTGTATGCTTGATGGTTGTAAGCATGTTAGTTGGATGTTGTATGATGGATTGCTTAAGCTTAATCTGTAGATGGATTCCATTCACTTAGCGGTGCGTTAATCCCCCACATTCCTCCCCTTGCAGGTTTAGCTACTGCTACTGGGATCGGAACGCGTTGTAGAAGACATGTTTGACTTGCAACTCTGATGTGGAATTTTGTAACCATGTTTGTAATAACGTAACACCGTTTGATAAAGTAAACGTAATTAAGTGGTTTTTGTACTAATGTAATTAAGGTTGTGGTTTTACTAAATAAGACTTCCGCTGTGTTATAATAATAAAAAAAATGGCCGATGTTACAAGTTGGTATAAGAGCATAGGTTTGACAGTAAGTACATGCGTGTATCTTGTTTTCAAACCTTGAGTGGAGTCAAACATGTCCGTGGGTGGGGCTAAGTGAATGCAGGGATACGTGTATGTTATTTGCGTTGAGCTAACCTGTTATCCACTAAGCTTTTATGTGAGTTATTTTGTAGCACAGGTATGGCTAACAGAGATGCAAACGCTACCGGCCCGACAAACCCCGGAACATACAGAGCACCAGACGAGGGTGTTGAGTCCGATGATGATGATCAACAGAGTTATATTCATGAGTTAGAAAGTAAACTGAAAGAAGCTCAGGATAAAATTATTGAGCTTGAACTAGTAAATCCTGCGGGAAATGATGATACGCCAGCTGGATTTCCTACAGCACAATCCCAAATAGTACCCAACATGAACCAGACTCAATTTCAGTACCCAGTGCAAAATCAACCACCTCAACAGTACTACATGTCACCACAAAATACTTTCCCTTTTCAAAATTCAATGTTAATGAACCCGTATCAAACACAGATGTTCTAACAACCCTTTGTTCAACCCCATAAGAAATGTACTTATAAACAGTTCTTAGATTGTAAACCCCCAGAGTATTCGGGAAGTTCTTACCCGACAGAAACTATGAATTGGTTGATGGAGGTTGAAAGGGCTTTAGAAGCCTGCAGTGTTGTAAATCTCCCGAGATCTCCCCCGAGATCTCGTTTTTAGAAGGCAACCGAGACGAGATGTTCATCTCTCGAGATTTCTCGGTTAACGGGGTTAAACTTAGTCAAAACCATGATTTCTCGGATTTTCTTGCTAATTTGTAAGATTTTCTTGTAAAATTCGTAATTTCTAAGATATCCTAGCTCATTTCCTGGATATTTTTGAAAAATCTCGTAAAAATGCATATAAATATACAAATATTTATGTTTTTATGTATATTTTTATTAAAAAAAACTATAAAGTCAACGTAAGTGAACATCCAAGATCTCCTTGAGATTATTCCGAGATGCCGAGATCTCCCTAAAAAATTCCAAATGAGATCTCCCTGAGATCCGAATTCTCCAACCTTGGAAGCCTGTCAATGTGAGCCGGAGTTGCGGGTTATGTATGCTTATAGATTGCTAAAGGGTAGAGCTATGGTTTGGTGGAATGCATTGACGCCAAGTATTCCAAAGGAGAATGTTAAGTAGATTACTTGGGAACAATTTCAATGGAAAGTTGGTGAACAGTATTGTTCCTCGTTTGATCTTAACCGATTGAAGACTGAGTTTTTAGAAATGAGAATGACGCCTCAAATGTCAATTGATGAAGTGATTGGTCAGTTTATGGATAAGTTGAGATTTGTCTCTCAGTGGGTACCAGATGAAGCATCAAGAATTCAACATTTTGTTAATGTGATTTTTCCAGAATACAGAATGTCAGTGAGAATGGCAACGAGTTTGTCTCAGGCTTTTGTTATAGCTAGAATAGTGGAAAGTGATTTGAAAGCGGTAAGAGGAATGATGACAGGGAGTGTGATGACTCCGAGTGGTCAAACGAGTGGTCAATCCAGTGGTAAGTCAAAGAAATCATTTGGGTTTAGACAGAAAAGTAAGAGTCGAGATAGTGGTTCAGGGTCTGGATTAGGTAGAGGGAATTGGTGCCACACTTGTAAGTCTACACACAGTGGTCAGTGCTCAGAGGCTACCAGAAGATGTCTGAGATGTGGTGCAGTAGGACATGAGTCCCAAAGGTGTTCGTTTCCACGAAATGTGTGTTGGAGTTGTCATCAACCAGGGCATCGTGCTATAAGTTATCCTTCCAAGAGTGTGAGTTTCGGGGTAGGGTCAGACGAGCGTTTAACATCAGTTGGAGGGTCTACTGTAGTGACCCGAACTTTTCCATGTTTATATATATTAATTGAGATTGATATTTACATGATTAAATGTTTCCAACATGTTAAGCAATCAAACTTGTTAAGACTTGATTAATTGAAATAGGTTTCATATAGACAATTGACCACCCAAGTTGACCGGTGATTCACGAACGTTAAAACTTGTAAAAACTATATGATGACATATATATGGTTATATATATAGTTAACATTATATTATGATAATTAAACATATCATTAAGTATATTAACAATGAACTACATATGTAAAAACAAGACTACTAACTTAATAATTTTGAAACGAGACATATATGTAACGATTATCGTTGTAACGACATTTAATGTATATATATCATATTAATAGATATTCGTACATCATAATATCATGATAATATAATAATTTAAAATCTCTTTTGATATTATAAACATTGGGTTAACAACATTTAACAAGATCGTTAACCTAAAGGTTTCAAAACAACATTTACATGTAACGACTAACGATGACTTAACGACTCAGTTAAAATGTATATACATGTAGTGTTTTAATATGTATTTATACACTTTTGAAAGACTTCAATACACTTATCAAAATACTTCTACTTAACAAAAATGCTTACAATTACATCCTCGTTCAGTTTCATCAACAATTCTACTCGTATGCACCCGTATTCGTACTCGTACAATACACAGCTTTTAGATGTATGTACTATTGGTATATACACTCTAATGATCAGCTCTTAGCAGCCCATGTGAGTCACCTAACACATGTGGGAACCATCATTTGGCAACTAGCATGAAATATCTCATAAAATTACAAAAATATGAGTAATCATTCATGACTTATTTACATGAAAACAAAATTACATATCCTTTATATCTAATCCATACACCAACGACCAAAAACACCTACAAACACTTTCATTCTTCAATTTTCTTCATCTAATTGATCTCTCTCAAGTTCTATCTTCAAGTTCTAAGTGTTCTTCATAAATTCCAAAAGTTCTAGTTTCATAAAATCAAGAATACTTTCAAGTTTGCTAGCTCACTTCCAATCTTGTAAGGTGATCATACAACCTCAAGAAATCTTTGTTTCTTACAGTAGGTTATCATTCTAATACAAGGTAATAATCATATTCAAACTTTGGTTCAATTTCTATAACTATAACAATCTTATTTCAAGTGATGATCTTACTTGAACTTGTTTTCGTGTCATGATTCTGCTTCAAGAACTTCGAGCCATCCAAGGATCCATTGAAGCTAGATCCATTTTTCTCTTTTCCAGTAGGTTTATCCAAGGAAATTAAGGTAGTAATGATGTTCATAACATCATTCGATTCATACATATAAAGCTATCTTATTCGAAGGTTTAAACTTGTAATCACTAGAACATAGTTTAGTTAATTCTAAACTTGTTCGCAAACAAAAGTTAATCCTTCTAACTTGACTTTTAAAATCAACTAAACACATGTTCTATATCTATATGATATGCTAACTTAATGATTTAAAACCTGAAAACACGAAAAACACCGTAAAACCGGATTTACGCCGTCGTAGTAACACCGCGGGCTGTTTTGGGTTAGTTAATTAAAAACTATGATAAACTTTGATTTAAAAGTTGTTATTCTGAGAAAATGATTTTTATTATGAACATGAAACTATATCCAAAAATTATGGTTAAACTCAAAGTGGAAGTATGTTTTCTAAAATGGTCATCTAGACGTCGTTCTTTCGACTGAAATGACTACCTTTACAAAAACGACTTGTAACTTATTTTTCCGACTATAAACCTATACTTTTTATATTTAGATTCATAAAATAGAGTTCAATATGAAACCATAGCAATTTGATTCACTCAAAACGGATTTAAAATGAAGAAGTTATGGGTAAAACAAGATTGGATAATTTTTCTCATTTTAGCTACGTGAAAATTGGTAACAAATATATTCCAACCATAACTTAATCAACTTGTATTGTATATTATGTAATCTTGAGATACCATAGACACGTATACAACGTTTCGACCTATCATGTCGACACATCTATATATATTTCGGAACAACCATAGACACTCTATATGTGAATGTTGGAGTTAGCTATACAGGGTTGAGGTTGATTCCAAAATATATATAGTTTGAGTTGTGATCAATACTGAGATACGTATACACTGGGTCGTGGATTGATTCAAGATAATATTTATCGATTTATTTCTGTACATCTAACTGTGGACAACTAGTTGTAGGTTACTAACGAGGACAGCTAACTTAATAAACTTAAAACATCAAAATATATTAAAAGTGTTGTAAATATATTTTAAACATACTTTGATATATATGTATATATTGTTATAGGTTCGTGAATCAACCAGTGGCCAAGTCTTACTTCTCGACGAAGTAAAAATCTGTGAAAGTGAGTTATAGTCCCACTTTTAAAATCTAATATTTTTGGGATGAGAATACATGCAGGTTTTATAAATGATTTACAAAATAGACACAAGTACATGAAACTACATTCTATGGTTGAATTATCGAAATCGAATATGCCCCTTTTTATTAAGTCTGGTAATCTAAGAATTAGGGAACAGACACCCTAATTGACGCGAATCCTAAAGATAGATCTATAGGGCCCAACAAGCCCCATCCAAAGTACCGGATGCTTTAGTACTTCGAAATTTATATCATATCCGAAGGGTGTCCCGGAATGATGGGGATATTCTTATATATGCATCTTGTTAATGTCGGTTACCAGGTTTTCACCATATGAATGATTTTTATCTCTATGTATGGGATGTGTATTGAAATATGAAATCTTGTGGTCTATTATTATGATTTGATATATATAGGTTAAACCTATAACTCACCAACATTTTTGTTGACGTTTTAAGCATGTTTATTCTCAGGTGATTATTAAGAGCTTTCGCTGTCGCATACTTAAATAAGGACGAGATTTGGAGTCCATGCTTGTATGATATTGTGTAAAAACTGCATTCAAGAAACTTATTTTGTTGTAACATATTTGTATTGTAAACCATTATGTAATGGTCGTGTGTAACCAGGATATTTTAGATTATCATTATTTGATAATCTACTTAAAGCTTTTTAAACCTTTATTGATGAAATAAAGGTTATGGTTTGTTTTAAAATGAATGCAGTCTTTGAAAAACGTCTCATATAGAGGTCAAAACCTCGCAACGAAATCAATTAATATGGAACGTTTTTAATCAATAAGAACGGGACATTTCAGTTGGTATCAGAGCGTTGGTCTTAGAGAACCAGAAAATTTGCATTAGTGTGTCTTATCGAGTTTGTTAGGATGCATTAGTGATTCTGGACTTCGACCGTGTTTTCTTTAAAAATGATTGCTTAACATTTTTGTTGGAAACTATATATTTTTAACATATGAATATTATGTGATATATTAATCTCTTAACGTGTTTGATATTATGTGATAGATGTCTACCTCTAGAACAAGTCCCATTGACTCACCTAATAATAATGAAGAGTCAAATGTAAATTGGAATGATTCGTGGACTGATTCACAAGTTCCCGAAGAGGAACCGGAAGAAGAGTCGGAACCGGAAGAAGAATCAGAACCGGAAGAAGAATCGGAACCGGAAGAAGAATCGGAACCGGTGGGGGAAATAATAAAACGGTTAAGTAAAAGAGAATCCTCAACCAACCGACCAAGGTTAATTATGGTCAATGGTGTTTCCGCCAAGGAAGCAAAATATTGGGAGGATTACCAATTCTCCGATGAATCGGATTCCGACGAGAATTCCAATGATGTTATATAAATTACCCCAACTGAATTTAAAAAGGCAAAAGAAAATAATAAGGGAAAGGGCATAAAAATATAGAAATCTAATTCCAACCCCGATGAACTTTATATGTATCGTCAACCCCCGAAGTCCTTAAGTTGTAACAATGACCCGGAAACCTCTAAACCACCAGGTTTTTCTAAACCAATGTGGACAACGACGGCTAGTATTAGGGGAACATCATATATCCCTAGAAACTTGGCAAAACGAACCAAAACCGGAGAAGAAGAAACGAGCGAGTCGGAATAAGATAGTTGTATTCGTGTGGTGTAATATATGTAATATAGTGTTCTTATGCTTTATGATATATGTAAAAATTGCTTGTATTAATAAGTATTTTTTTTATGAATCTAACTCTTGTCTATTTTACAGTTTAAAAACACAAAATGGATAGACAACCCAATATTTTAAGAGACCTACCCGGAGACATGATTGATGAAATCTTGTCTAGAGTCGGCCAGAATTCCTCGGCACAACTATTTAAGGCGAGATCAGTTTGTAAGACATTCGAAGAACGTTCCAAGAATGTCTTGGTTTATAAGAGACTTTCGTTTGAAAGATGGGGGATATCACATTGGGAAACCCATAAGTTACGATGTGTTTACTTTGACGCATATATTGCGGGGAACCCAAATGCTATTTTACGCAACGGGTTAAGAAATTATTTTGACTCAGTATATCCGAATATTGGACTTCGTGATTTAGAAAAAGCGGCTAACATGCAACATAAAGAAGCATGTTATGCTTACGGATTAGTAATGTTCGCTTCTCACCAAAGTGAGAACAAGAACATCGGGCTACAACTATTAAACAAAACGTTTCCACAAGTGACGGAGTCGGTAATTGGGGTAAGAAATGAGGTTTTTAGATTATTACGGGACTGTTGGACATTACGTAACCCTCGTCCCTTTGACGACGTTACAACACGCTGTCTTATCAACGGCTATAACGGTTATGTTGCACAATACCAAGGATGGGAAGTAGTCCTAGTAAAACCAGAATGCATGACTTGTTTCTGGACGTATGAATTACGTGTCTTTATTGCCTTTGCTGAACGACTTGTGTACTAGCTAGAATTATCTTCACAACTATCTTGTATCAAAGTTATTGTGTGCTATATTTCATGCTTTATGTAAAATAAGCGGTATTGTAAGTTTGTAAAATATTGTATAAAAGTTTGAACGCGAAATATTATTATAAACAGTTTTTCATATAGAATTGTAGTAGTTGAATTGTATATTAGCTACTAAGTATGAACTTAACGGGTAGGTACTACCCGAATTTAAACTTATAAAACGCTAATATGAAGAAAAAGCTTTTATAAATGAGTTCATATTATGCTACGAAATACTATTAACTACTCTTAATATTCTGTATGATTAACTTGTTCCATTTGACTATTTTGAAGGAAATGGCACCGACTACTCGACACACCGTGAATATGAATGAAGAGGAATTCCGTACTTTTCTAGCTTCAAACATAGCCGCAGTACAGGCTGCGCTACATACCAACAATAACCTTGGATCTAGCAGTACAGGAAATCGTGTAGGATGCACCTACAAAGAATTCACTGCCTGCAAACCTTTGGAATTTGATGGAACCGAAGGACCGATCGGATTGAAACGGTGGACCGAGAAGGTCGAATCGGTGTTTGCCATAAGTAAGTGTACTGAAGAGGACAAAGTGAAGTACGCTACGCATACCTTCACAGGTTCTGCGTTAACATGGTGGAATACCTATCTAGAGCAAGTGGGACAAGATGATGCGTACGCACTACCGTGGTCAGCATTCAAGCACTTGATGAACGAGAAGTACCGTCCCAGAACCGAGGTCAATAAGCTCAAGACAGAACTTAGAGGGTTACGAACCCAAGGATTTGATATTACCACGTACGAAAGACGATTCACAGAATTGTGCCTATTGTGTCCGGGAGCATTCGAAGATGAGGAAGAGAAGATCGATGCGTTTGTGAAAGGATTACCGGAAAGAATCCAAGAAGATATAAGTTCACACGAGCCCGCCTCCATACAACAGGCATGTAGAATGGCTCACAAACTAGTGAACCAGATTGAAGAAAGAATTAAAGAACAGACTGCTGAAGAGGCCAATGTGAAGCAAGTCAAAAGAAAGTGGGAGGAAAACGGTGATAAGAATCACCAATACAACAACAACAGCAATTACAACAATAATCGCAACAATTATCCCAACAATCGCAACATCAATCGCAACTACAACAAACGGCCCAACAACAACAACAACAACAACAACAACAACAGCAACTACAACAATCATTCCAACAACAATAATAACCGCAACAACAACAACAATCAGAAGCAGCTATGCCAAAGGTGTGAAAAGTATCACTCGGGGTTCTGCACCAAATTTTGCAACAAGTGTAAAAGAAATGGTCATAGCGCGGCGAAGTGTGAGGTCTACGGACCAGGGGTTAATAGAACGAAAGGAACAAATGGTGTCGGAACGGGTAATGGCGGAGCAAGTAGTGTCGGAGCAAGTTATGCCAATGTAGTTTGTTATAAATGTGGAAAAACGGGCCACATTATTAGAAATTGCCCGAACCAGGAGAACACGAATGGACAAGGCCGCGGAAGAGTTTTCAATATTAATGCGGCAGAGGCACAGGAAGACCCGGAGCTTGTTACGGGTACGTTTCTTATTGACAATAAATCTGCTTACGTTTTATTTTATTCGGGTGCGGATAGAAGCTATATGAGTAGAGATTTTTGTGCTAAATTAAGTTGTCCATTGACGCCTTTGGATAGTAAATTTTTACTCGAATTAGCAAATGGTAAATTAATTTCTGCAGATAATATATGTCGGAATCGAGAAATTAAACTGGTTAGCGAAACATTTAAGATTGATTTGATACCAGTAGAGTTAGGGAGTTTTGATGTGATAATCGGTATGGACTGGTTGAAAGAAGTGAAAGCAGAGATCGTTTGTTACAAAAATGCAATTCGCATTATACGAGAAAAAGGAAAACCCTTAATGGTGTACGGAGAAAAGGGCAACACGAAGCTACATCTTATTAGTAATTTGAAGGCACAAAAACTAATAAGAAAAGGTTGCTATGCTGTTCTAGCATACGTCGAGAAAGTACAAACTGAAGAAAAGAGCATCAATGATGTTCCCATTGCAAAAGAATTTCCCGATGTATTTCCGAAAGAATTACCGGGATTACCCCCACATCGATCCGTTGAATTTCAAATAGATCTTGTACCAGGAGCTGCACCAATAGCTCGTGCTCCTTACAGACTCGCACCCAGCGAGATAAAAGAACTGCAAAGCCAATTACAAGAACTTTTAGAGCGTGGTTTCATTCGACCAAGCACATCACCGTGGGGAGCTCCTGTTTTGTTTGTCAAGAAGAAAGATGGTACATTCAGGTTGTGTATCGACTACCGAGAGTTGAACAAACTTACCATCAAGAACCGCTACCCACTACCGAGAATCGACGACTTATTTGATCAACTACAAGGCTCGTCTGTTTATTCAAAGATTGACTTACGTTCCGGGTATCATCAAATGCGGGTGAAAGAAGATGATATTCCAAAGACTGCTTTCAGAACACGTTACGGTCATTACGAGTTTATGGTCATGCCGTTTGGTTTAACTAATGCACCAGCTGTGTTCATGGACCTTATGAACCGAGTGTGTGGACCATACCTTGACAAGTTTGTCATTGTTTTCATTGATGACATACTTATTTACTCAAAGAATGACCAAGAACACGGTGAACATTTGAGAAAGGTGTTAGAAGTATTGAGGAAAGAAGAATTGTACGCTAAGTTTTCAAAGTGTGCATTTTGGTTGGAAGAAGTTCAATTCCTCGGTCACATAGTGAACAAAGAAGGTATTAAGGTGGATCCGGCAAAGATAGAAACTGTTGAAAAGTGGGAAACCCCGAAAACTCCGAAACACATACGCCAGTTTTTAGGACTAGCTGGTTACTACAGAAGGTTCATCCAAGACTTTTCCAGAATAGCAAAACCCTTGACTGCATTAACGCATAAAGGGAAGAAATTTGAATGGAATGATGAACAAGAGAAAGCGTTTCAGTTATTGAAGAAAAAGCTAACTACGGCACCTATATTGTCATTGCCTGAAGGGAATGATGATTTTGTGATTTATTGTGACGCATCAAAGCAAGGTCTCGGTTGTGTATTAATGCAACGAACGAAGGTGATTGCTTATGCGTCTAGACAATTGAAGATTCACGAACAAAATTATACGACGCATGATTTGGAATTAGGCGCGGTTGTTTTTGCATTAAAGACTTGGAGGCACTACTTATATGGGGTCAAAAGTATTATATATACCGACCACAAAAGTCTTCAACACATATTTAATCAGAAACAACTGAATATGAGGCAGCGTAGGTGGATTGAATTATTGAATGATTACGACTTTGAGATTCGTTACCACCCCGGGAAGGCAAATGTGGTAGCCGATGCCTTGAGCAGGAAGGACAGAGAACCCATTCGAGTAAAATCTATGAATATAATGATTCATAATAACCTTACTACTCAAATAAAGGAGGCGCAACAAGGAGTTTTAAAAGAGGGAAATTTAAATGATGAAATACCCAAAGGATCGGAGAAACATCTTAATATTCGGGAAGACGGAACCCGGTATAGGGCTGAAAGGATTTGGGTACCAAAATTTGGAGATATGAGAGAAATGGTACTTAGAGAAGCTCATAAAACCAGATACTCAATACATCCTGGAACGGGGAAGATGTACAAGGATCTCAAGAAACATTTTTGGTGGCCGGGTATGAAAGCCGATGTTGCTAAATACGTGGGAGAATGTTTGACGTGTTCTAAGGTCAAAGCTGAGCATCAGAAACCATCAGGTCTACTTCAACAACCCGAAATCCCGGAATGGAAATGGGAAAACATTACCATGGATTTCATCACTAAATTGCCAAGGACTGCAAGTGGTTTTGATACTATTTGGGTAATAGTTGATCGTCTCACCAAATCAGCACACTTCTTGCCAATAAGAGAAGATGACAAGATGGAGAAGTTAGCACGACTGTATTTGAAGGAAGTCATCTCCAGACATGGAATACCAATCTCTATTATCTCTGATAGGGATGGCAGATTTATTTCAAGATTCTGGTAGACATTACAGCAAGCATTAGGAACTCGTCTAGACATGAGTACTGCCTATCATCCACAAACTGATGGGCAGAGTGAAAGGACGATACAAACGCTTGAAGACATGCTACGAGCATGTGTTATTGATTTCGGAAACAGTTGGGATCGACATCTACCATTAGCAGAATTTTCCTACAACAACAGCTACCATTCAAGCATTGAGATGGCGCCGTTTGAAGCACTTTATGGTAGAAAGTGCAGGTCTCCGATTTGTTGGAGTGAAGTGGGGGATAGACAGATTACGGGTCCGGAGATTATACAAGAAACTACCGAGAAGATCATCCAAATTCAACAACGGTTGAAAACCGCCCAAAGTCGACAAAAGAGCTACGCTGACATTAAAAGAAAAGATATAGAATTTGAAATTGGAGAGATGGTCATGCTTAAAGTTGCACCTTGGAAAGGCGTTGTTCGATTTGGTAAACGAGGGAAATTAAATCCAAGGTATATTGGACCATTCAAGATTATTGATCGTGTCGGACCAGTAGCTTACCGACTTGAGTTACCTCAACAACTCGCGGCTGTACATAACACTTTCCACGTCTCAAATTTGAAGAAATGTTTTGCTAAAGAAGATCTCACTATTCCATTAGATGAAATCCAAATCAACGAAAAACTCCAATTCATCGAAGAACCCGTCGAAATAATGGATCGTGAGGTTAAAAGACTTAAGCAAAACAAGATACCAATTGTTAAGGTTCGATGGAATGCTCGTAGAGGACCCGAGTTCACCTGGGAGCGTGAAGATCAGATGAAGAAGAAATACCCGCATCTATTTCCAGAAGATTCGTCAACACCTTCAACAACTTAAAATTTCGGGACGAAATTTATTTAACGGGTAGGTACTGTAGTGACCTGAACTTTTCCATGTTTATATATATTAATTGAGATTGATATTTACATGATTAAATGTTTCCAACATGTTAAGCAATCAAACTTGTTAAGACTTGATTAATTGAAATAGGTTTCATATAGACAATTGACCACCCAAGTTGACCGGTGATTCACGAACGTTAAAACTTGTAAAAACTATATGATGACATATATATGGTTATATATATAGTTAACATTATATTATGATAATTAAACATATCATTAAGTATATTAACAATGAACTACATATGTAAAAACAAGACTACTAACTTAATAATTTTGAAACGAGACATATATGTAACGATTATCGTTGTAACGACATTTAATGTATATATATCATATTAAGAGATATTCGTACATCATAATATCATGATAATATAATAATTTAAAATCTCTTTTGATATTATAAACATTGGGTTAACAACATTTAACAAGATCGTTAACCTAAAGGTTTCAAAACAACATTTACATGTAACGACTAACGATGACTTAACGACTCAGTTAAAATGTATATACATGTAGTGTTTTAATATGTATTTATACACTTTTGAAAAACTTCAATACACTTATCAAAATACTTCTACTTAACAAAAATGCTTACAATTACATCCTCGTTCAGTTTCATCAACAATTCTACTCGTATGCACCCGTATTCGTACTCGTACAATACACAACTTTTAGATGTATGTACTATTGGTATATACACTCTAATGATCAGCTCTTAGCAGCCCATGTGAGTCACCTAACACATGTGGGAACCATCATTTGGCAACTAGCATGAAATATCTCATAAAATTACAAAAATATGAGTAATCATTCATGACTTATTTACATGAAAACAAAATTACATATCCTTTATATCTAATCCATAAACCAACGACCAAAAACACCTACAAACACTTTCATTCTTCAATTTTCTTCATCTAATTGATCTCTCTCAAGTTCTATCTTCAAGTTCTAAGTGTTCTTCATAAATTCCAAAAGTTCTAGTTTCATAAAATCAAGAATACTTTCAAGTTTGCTAGCTCACTTCCAATCTTGTAAGGTGATCATCCAACCTCAAGAAATCTTTGTTTCTTACAGTAGGTTATCATTCTAATACAAGGTAATAATCATATTCAAACTTTGGTTCAATTTCTATAACTATAACAATCTTATTTCAAGTGATGATCTTACTTGAACTTGTTTTCGTGTCATGATTCTGCTTCAAGAACTTCGAGCCATCCAAGGATCCATTGAAGCTAGATCCATTTTTCCCTTTTCTAGTAGGTTTATCCAAGGAAATTAAGGTAGTAATAATGTTCATAATATCATTCGATTCATACATATAAAGCTATCTTATTCGAAGGTTTAAACTTGTAATCACTAGAACATAGTTTAGTTAATTCTAAACTTGTTCGCAAACAAAAGTTAATCCTTCTAACTTGACTTTTAAAATCAACTAAACACATGTTCTATATCTATATTATATGCTAACTTAATGATTTAAAACCTGAAAACACGAAAAACACCGTAAAACCGGATTTACGCCGTCGTAGTAACACCGCGGGCTGTTTTGGGTTAGTTAATTAAAAACTATGATAAACTTTGATTTAAAAGTTGTTATTCTGAGAAAATGATTTTTATTATGAACATGAAACTATATCCAAAAATTATGGTTAAACTCAAAGTGGAAGTATGTTTTCTAAAATGGTCATCTAGACGTCGTTCTTTCGACTGAAATGACTACCTTTACAAAAATGACTTGTAACTTATTTTTCCGACAATAAACCTATACTTTTTCTGTTTAGATTCATAAAATAGAGTTCAATATGAAACCATAGCAATTTGATTCACTCAAAACGGATTTAAAATGAAGAAGTTATGGGTAAAACAAGATTGGATAATTTTTCTCATTTTAGCTACGTGAAAATTGGTAACAAATCTATTCCAACCATAACTTAATCAACTTGTATTGTATATTATGTAATCTTGAGATACCATAGACACGTATACAACGTTTCGACCTATCATGTCGACACATCTATATATATTTCGGAACAACCATAGACACTCTATATGTGAATGTTGGAGTTAGCTATACAGGGTTGAGGTTGATTCCAAAATATATATAGTTTGAGTTGTGATCAATACTGAGATACGTATACACTGGGTCGTGGATTGATTCAAGATAATATTTATCGATTTATTTCTGTACATCTAACTGTGGACAACTAGTTGTAGGTTACTAACGAGGACAGCTGACTTAATAAACTTAAAACATCAAAATATATTAAAAGTGTTGTAAATATATTTTAAACATACTTTGATATATATGTATATATTGTTATAGGTTCGTGAATCAACCAGTGGCCAAGTCTTACTTCCCGACGAAGTAAAAATCTGTGAAAGTGAGTTATAGTCCCACTTTTAAAATCTAATATTTTTGGGATGAGAATACATGCAGGTTTTATAAATGATTTACAAAATAGACACAAGTACGTGAAACTACATTCTATGGTTGAATTATCGAAATCGAATATGCCCCTTTTTATTAAGTCTGGTAATCTAAGAATTAGGGAACAGACACCCTAATTGACGCGAATCCTAAAGATAGATCTATCGGGCCCAACAAGCCCCATCCAAAGTACCGGATGCTTTAGTACTTCGAAATTTATATCATATCCGAAGGGTGTCCCGGAATGATGGGGATATTCTTATATATGCATCTTGTTAATGTCGGTTACCAGGTGTTCACCATATGAATGATTTTTATCTCTATGTATGGGATGTGTATTGAAATATGAAATCTTGTGGTCTATTATTATGATTTGATATATATAGGTTAAACCTATAACTCACCAACATTTTTGTTGACGTTTTAAGCATGTTTATTCTCAGGTGATTATTAAGAGCTTCCGCTGTCGCATACTTAAATAAGGACGAGATTTGGAGTCCATGCTTGTATGATATTGTGTAAAAACTGCATTCAAGAAACTTATTTTGTTGTAACATATTTGTATTGTAAACCATTATGTAATGGTCGTGTGTAACCAGGATATTTTAGATTATCATTATTTGATAATCCACTTAAAGCTTTTTAAACCTTTATTGATGAAATAAAGGTTATGGTTTGTTTTAAAATGAATGCAGTCTTTGAAAAAAGTCTCATATAGAGGTCAAAACCTCGCAACGAAATCAATTAATATGGAACGTTTTTAATCAATAAGAACGGGACATTTCATCTACTGCCTCGAGTGGGCAGAAGAGGAAGAACCCTCCCATAGCAGAGGCCAGAGCTTTTCAGATGTCAGTTGAGAAGGCTACTGAAACTGACGATGTGATCACCGGTATGTTTTTAATCAACTAAATACCTGCTCGTCTATTGTTTGATTGTGGTGTGAATAAGTCTTTTATGTCATTAGACTTTTGTGCTAAATTGAACTTACCTGCTATTGTGCTGCCTGAACCGGTTAGAGTAGAGGTAGGTGATGGAAAGATCACACCCGTCACAACATTTGTGACTGGGGTTAGTATTGATATTGAAGGAAAGTCATTTCCTATGACTTGTTTAGTGTTACCCATTCCTAGTTTTGATGTAGTGTTAGAAATGGATTGGCTGAGCCCACTTAGAGCTAGTATTAAGTGCGATAGGAAAATGATTTCCTTTCGTTTAGCTGACGGAACCCATGGTATAGCTCGAGGGGAATGAGGTGGGTATCGTTTTTCATTGATATCAATGATGAAAGCCAAGAAATCTTTATCCAAAGGGTGTGAATCGTTCCTAGCTTATATAGTAGATGGTAAGAAAGAAAAAAAGCAATAGCCGATATTCCGGTAGTTTCAGAGTTTCTCAGAAGTGTTTCCAGACGAGTTACCAGGGTTACCGCCGGTAAGAGAAGTAGAGTATAAGATTGAATTGGTGCCTGGAGCCACTCCAGTTGCCAAAGCCCCATATCGTTTAGCGCCGTCAGAAATTCGTGAGATGATGTCACAAATTCAGGAGCTACTAGATCGTGGGTTTATTAGACCGAGTTCTTCTCCTTGGGGTGCACCAGTATTATTTGTTAAGAAGAAAGACGGTACCATGTGTATGTGTATATATTATCGGGAGTTGAATAAGAGAACAGTAAAGAATAAGTACCCGTTGCCTAGAATAGATGATTTATTCGATCAGTTGCAGGGTGCTTCATACTTCTCCAAGATAGATTTACGATCTGGGTATCATCAGGTTAGAGTTGCAGAATCTGACATCCCGAAGACAGCGTTTAGAACTAGGTATGGTCATTATGAGTTCTTGGTCATGCCGTTTGGGTTAACCAACGCGCCAGCAGTGTTCATGGATCTGATGAATAGGGTGTGTCGTCCGTTTCTAGATAAATTCGTGATTGTGTTTATAGACGACATATTAGTGTATTCAAAGTCAGAGGCCAAGCACGTTGAACATTTAAGACAGGTGTTGAATATGTTGAAACAAGAACAGTTATTTGCAAAATTTTCTAAGTGTGAATTCTGGTTAAGAGAAGTGCAGTTTTTGGGTCATGTAATTTGTGCCGAGGGTATAAAAGTTGATCCATCAAAGATTGATGCGATTATGAATTGGAAATCCCCAAGAAATTCGACAGAAATTAAGAGTTTTCTGGGATTAGCTGGTTATTATCGAAGGTTCATAAAAGATTTCTCAAAAATAGCGGGTTCGTTGACTAAGTTGACTCGAAAAGACATAGCCTTTCGATGGGGTGATGATCAAGAAAAAGCTTTTCAGACTTTGAAACAGTTATTGTGTCAGGCTCTAGTGTTAGCCTTATCAGAAGGTTTAGATGACTTCGTGATTTATTGTGATGCGTCCTTCGTCGGGTTGGGTTGTGTATTGATGCAAAGAGATAAAGTGATCTGGTACGCCTCCAGACAGTTGAAAGTTCATGAAAGAAATTATCCTGTACATGATTTAGAAATGGCTGTCGTAGTGTTTGCTCTGAAGCTATGGAGACATTATTTGTATGGGACACATTGTGTAATATGTACAGATCACAAAAGTTTGCAGTATCTTTTCTCTCAGAAAGAACTGAATATGCGTCAGAGACGGTGGCAAGAGCTGATTAAAGACTACGATTGTGAAATCAAGTACCATCCGGGTAAAGCAAATGTCGTAGCAGACGCGCTAAGTCGTAAAAAGTCTGGTGAGAATGTGAAATTTTTGTGTTTGAGTATAACTTCAGATTTGATCGATCAATTACGAACCGTTCAAGCCTGTGCTTTGGAGGATGAACATATTAAATATGAACTTATGACTAAACAGAAATTTGACCTAATTGATGATTCTCGTGGACTTAAGACTTTAAATAACCGTATTTGGGTGCCTATGCTTGGAGACTTGAGGGATTTTATCATGACTGAAGCTCACAAATCCAGATTGACAGTACATCCAGGCAGTAATAAGTTGTATCATGATTTGAAATCCATGTATTGGTGGCCGACTATGAAAACAGACATCGCTCATTTTTTTGAAAAGTGTCATGTTTGTGCTCAAGTTAAAGCAGAACACCAGAAATTGTATGGTTCGTTACGTCAGTTACAGATTCTAGAGTGGAAATGGGAGCATATCACGATGGATTTTGTGATGAAATTACCTATAACTCGGAGAAAACACGATATGATTTGGTTAATAGTTGATCGTTTGACCAAGAGTGCTCATTTTCTTGCAACTCGTGAGACAACGTCATTAAGTGAACTTGCCGATTTATATGTAAAAGAGATAGTTAGTCGTCATGGGGTGCCATTATCGATTGTGTCAGACAGGGATTCTAGATTTGTATCGAACTTCTAGAACAGTCTACAACAGAATCTGGGTACACGTGTGTAACGACCTGACTTGTTCGACTTATATTTATGTGCTATATACTTTCACGAAACTGCGTATTTGTGCGTACTGAGCTAGTTTATGATTTGGGATCTTTATTCATGATTAATTACTTTCGTTAATGTCTTAAAATGTGCTATTAAGTGTTTAATCACTTAACTAGATCCTCGAATGCTTTTACGACCGTTAGTGTCACTTGAAGTTTAAAGTAAGCTACGTGCTTGGTAAACGTTTAACTTTTGTCATAATTGGAATATTATGACTACGTAATACTAATTATTATTTTCTAATGACAATTACTTGGCTTATTGATTGCTTAATTACGCTTAGTAATTTACTAATGCACACTAGTTAGTCTTAGTGAAGTTTCTACCTTATTGGACTTAAGCCCACCCTACTCTAGCTAATGGACTTTTAAATTAGCCCAACTTTAATAAGTTTATGACTCATATAATTGTAAGACAAAAACCCATTAATATGAGCCAACATACTAGCATTTTTGTTAACCATTACCATACATGTTGTATGGGATCCCAACAATAAGCACCACCTTTAGACCACCACCATACAAAAAGCAAAAAGGTGTCCCCTTGTCCCCCCCATTTGGCCGCCAGTTTTGGAAGACCACCACCACACTATAAATACAAGCCTCATTCACCCATTTCACACTTGATCTCATTCACATTTTACACACACTTGCTCTCTAATTCTCTCTCTAGTCTTTCTCACACTAAAAATTGTGAGTTTTAAATTTTCTTCTTCTTCTTCTTCGAATACACGACATCATCATCATCTTCATAAGATCAAGCTTTTTAGCTTCTTGATCTTGTTATATCTTGAAGATTCAAACTTTGATTGGAATCCTTCAAGAACATGAAAGATTCAAGCTTTCTAGCTTTGAATCTTCATTATTTTAATGGATCTAAGCTTTATAGCTTAAGATCACTTTATTTTTATTAAAAGATCAAAACTTATGTTTATGATCTTCATGTAACTTGTAGATCTAGCCTTTTGCTTTAAGGACCTTCAAGAAAATTAAAGATCCAAGCTTTCTAGCTTAGGGTTTCATTATTTTGTTTAGATCTTAGCTTTTTAGCTTATGGTCTCATTACTTTCACTAGATCTTAGCTTTCTAGCTTATGGTCTCATTAATCTTGTAAAGTTCCAAGCTTTCTAGCTTAGGGTTTCTTAATACTTGTGATCTAAGTTATTATTGTAGATCTCACTTACTTGGAACCTTTTTATGATTTTTATGGTGATAAAAATCAAGTCTTCATCATCTCATATGATGAAGATGCATAAACTTGTGTCAAAAGAACAAAGGTTGAAGCTTGATTGTGTTTATGCAATAAAGAGACAACCTTGATGTTCAAAACTTGTAGAATGTTAGCTTTTACTCTTAGTTGTGTGTTGATGGTTGAAACTTGGTCAAAGTGATGCTAAAACATCAAAGAGTTGTACACTTAAAGCTTACACGCATCAAGGATGAGAACCGTGATGAGCATCAAGCACCACGAAACCCACCGGAGCACTTGTTTGCTGTTTTTTGGGGTCTGATCAGACTCCTGGGACTTCTGAAAAATTGATTTTCAGATATGTCGGTTCGAGTAGATGATTTTTCGTTCAATACTTGCCTAAATCTGATATACGGGTTAGGATTTAAAGCCTTCCGAAAATCACTACGCCTTTGTAACGACGTGCTGAAAATTCTGACCAACTCGCGCTTGAACCGTCGCCACGGTCAAACGACATCGAGTTAAGATCTGAAAGTTGGAGAACGGTACAAGGACTCACATACGGATCCTTGGCCACTGACCACACATCTTTTTGGTTTGTATAGAGGTCGTAGCATCTGTCCGAAGTCAGCCTTTGTTTCGATCTCTATTCTTGTTGAAAACTTACTTTATCTTTTACGAATGATGATGATGATGATACTTAAGACTTAATTTATTCACTTTTAAACTTTTGGGGACAATTTACTGACCTAGTAACCTTTGACTTAGGTTGAGGACCTTTCGGATCGACTTACTACTTGCATACTTTTCATAGCGATTTTTACCGCACATTCACTGTGAGTTATAGCTTCCCTTTTTTACTTTACTATTTTTGGGACTGAGAATACATGGACTTTTTATGTTTTACATACTAGACACGAGTACTTAAACTTTATATATGTGTGGGTGACATAACATCACAAAGATTCCCCTTAGCTCGGTAACGTTTAGTCATTGGTTTATGAACCGGTGAACGCGAATCTTAGATATGGATCCATAGGGTTTGACATCCCCACTCGGGCTAGTCGTGCTAGTATTCAACGGGTGTTTAATACTTCGTAAACAGGCGCACTCGCCAAGTGTACTTTTAGGGGGTAATATTACATTAAGTTAGTTACCGAGTGCCCATGGATAAGCATATACTTTATCATACTGTTTTGAAATGCTGGTTGAAGCACTGAAATCTCGTGGTCTACATTACATTACTGATTACAAACAAACTATAGCTCACCAACATTCGTGTTGACTTTTTAAGCATGTATTTCTCAGGTGCTTAGACGTTGTTGCTTCCGTTGTTAGAGTTGCTGTTATAGTCTTGGGGTTATAGACATGCTGTTACAGACTCATTGTGTTAGACTTCCGCTGCATTATTTAGTGATGTCTCAAGCATGGAACTTTTACTTTGCTTTCACAACTTATGTTATTTACGTGCTACGGTTTTGTAATGACCTTTGTGTCATGTACTTATGTTACTGCTCTCTATTCGTAGAAGCGCGTTATCTTTTGTAAAACATTTGACGTTGGTAAAAACGTCACATTTTCATGAATGCAAAACTTTTTTTTTTAAACAACATATAGTATTATACCATGTAATGGACCTGTTGTTGATGATCCGTACATGATGGTTTTGTACGGGGCGTCACATTTGGTATCAGAGCATTGGTTGTAGGGAATTAGGTTGTATTAGTGCATCTTGACCGAGTCGAATAGGATTCACTAATAGGCCTAATCTACAACTTGCTCGTTTACTTGTTTCTGTAGAACTGCTGCATGCTACTGCTTACTTTTGCTGCTACATGAACTGTTGCATGCTACTGCTTACTTTTACTGCTATATGATCTTGCTGTATGCTACTGCTTATTCTCGCTACTGCATACTACTATCTGCTTTTTGCATGATACTTCTGTTTGATACTATTATTATTGCCATGCTATACTGCTGTAGACGATCTAGGCCGCTGTAGTTATTATGCCTGATTACGTTCTCGCTACATGTCTGCTATTCGCTGTACGGACTTGTAAAATTTATCTTTCCTAGTTCAGATGTTTTTCTAAACCCTTTTCCCACTCGTCTAATCCTAAGGACTAGTATTGTAATCCATCGATTACTACCGTTCCACCGTTCCAGAGATCGAAACGTTACTTTCACGTAATCTAGGAAGAGTACCCATCGGATTACACGCCCACTAAAGTTGATCCTCGGAGAAGGAGATATGCGTGGACTTGTCGGAGTAACCGCTGAAATGCCCCGTCCTAATCCAGCTGGACGAAGTCATCAACATTTGATTCCAGAGCGATGATCGACTCCAAGTAATGTCCCTAAAATGAGTAAATGCACAGCGGAAGATTTCTTTCATACCTGAGAATAAACATGCTTTCAAGTGTCGACCAAAAGGTTGGTGAGTTCATAGGTTTATTTTAAAACAATAAAATTCATCATTTTGATAGACCACAAAATTTAAATGCTGCATGGTACAAATGGGCCCGAATCCTATACCCACCTGTAATGTACATGCGATATCTTTTAAATACAGTACACCTTTCTCTTGTACGAAACCATTTTCATAAATCATAGTAACCGTACACATATCTCGTGTACAAAATATCATACACATAACCTGTGTATAAAATCATTCTCTCGATACATAACATTCATATCAATTGGTGGCAATTATCATGTCCACATAATTCAATGGTGGCAATTATCATGTCCACATAATTCAAAGGTGGTAATTATCATGTCCACATAATTCAACGGTGGCAATTATCATGTCCACATAATTCAATAATAATCCGCAGAATTTCTGTCTGCATAATAATTCATTCGAGGAATGTTTTGCTTGTGTCTATCTCGTCAAACATTTATAAAAGTATTTCATGTATTCGCAGTTCAAAATATCTTTCAAAAGCATTTAATAAAGCAGTTGTAAAAACAACGCTTGTATTCTCAGTCCCAAAAATATAAAGAGTAAAAGGGAATCAAATGAACTCACCATACTGTATTTTGTAATACATATGACGACATTGAACAATGCAGGGTTGGCCTCGGATTCACGAACCTATATCATTTGTATTTATATTAAAACAAATAATCGTAATCAAATAAGTGTATATCTATTATTTTATGTATTAAGATTAATGTTCTTATATATATAATTTTATTAATACTTACTTTACATTATGATTCTTATTTGATATTTAATTATATTACTAGTTAAAACGAAATTTTATGTAGTATTAGTATACTTTATTTAGTAAATATATCAGTATTTATATATATATTTCGTTTGTTTTGTAAAATTTATCAATTGTAGTAATACTAGTTTAAGGATAATAATAATAGTGATAATAGTAATTTTAGTAAAAAAAATGGTAATTCTATTAGTAATGATAAAGTAAAAATAATAGTTTTAGCAAAAATAGCATTTTCAATAGTAATGGTAAGTTTAATAATAATTATCGTTTTTAAAAAAAGAAATTTTAGTGTTCATAATTATTAATACTAAAATTAATGAAAAAGGGTTTTCCTAATATACTAATATTAATGATAATAATGCTTAGTTTAATAATAATAATAATAATCATAATCATAATAACTAGTAAATAATACTAATAATAATCTTAATCATGTTAAAAATAATAATTCATACATTAACAATAATAATTATAATTACAATAATAATAATAATCATAATCATAACAATAATTAATAATACACATAATACTAATAATAATAAAAGTAATTGTGTATACCCTTAAAGCTTTGTCTAAAAAAATGCTCCAGACGAGACTCGAACCCGAGACCTCTTGCTAAAGACTAACACCCCTAAACCGTTACTCCATGTGTGTTTTACTGATTAATACCAAACCTTCATATATTTAACCCGTTATTCGGCCCAACAGAAAAATAAGGATCTCGGCCCAAGTATAGGAATATGTTCATGGCCCATCTGACATTAACAGATTTTTTTTTTGCCCAACTCTTCGTTTCTGGCCAAACAACAAAAGGATCGGCCCAAATCCAAATTGTTTTAATTGCAATATAAGCCTCGTGAATTAAGAAGTAGCTGGAGGTTTGCTTATTGTGGGGGTTCGGTATAAAAAAAATTGATAAAATAGGAAAAAGCAAGTAGCAGCCTTTTGCGACTACTCCCCACCATCTTCTTTTACCATCATCATTCTTAATTAATAAAATCATTATCATCGAGGTTGTCTGGAATCATCTTGATGCTCGTTACTTCATAACCATCATGTATCATCTTATCGCTAAGTTTATCATCCTCATAATTCATATCATCACCCTTTCTATCTTTAATCGTTTACGGTAAAACAAATATAGCATGATGCAGGTGGCACTTAGGGTTGATGATTTTTGGCGACAATCCGCAATAACCTTTGATGGTTTCGGTTCTGTGAACCGGCCAACAGAATAGAGACGTTGATGGTGGTTTTCAAGAGAGAGAGATGAGAGAGAGGGAAGTGGAAAAATAGTCGCGAGTTTGCAGTAATATGGTGGTGTTTATTGAGAAATTTTGAGCTGGAAAACAGAAACATTGTTGCTATTTAGTGATGGGTTTGTGGTGATTGTTGTGTGGCTTCAAAGCAGAAACGAAACAGTAACATAGTGGTGTAGTGATGGCCGAGGTGATATCATGTAGTAACAGCAGTTTCATTACCATTGATCAAGTGGTGTCGAGAGGTGGTAGTCGATATACTAGTAACGGTGTTGGAACAATTTTTACTTTGGTTGTAGGTTTCACTTACATGTAGTGTATATATATATATATATATATATATATATATACCTATATGTGAGTTGGAAATTGAGAATCATGCTCGACAAGAAAGAAGGGAATAGAGAGATAATCTCAAGCGGTTTGGGATGGTGGTTAGTCGTGGTAGAGTGGCTGATGGAGTTCAAGATGGTACCGGTGGTTCAAGTGTGGTGATAGGAGATGGTTAAATGGTTTTGATGATTGAGGTATCACAACGGTTATAGAATTAGAGGAGATAGAGAGATGGTGAGTTATGGTTTTCTATCAATCTACCTCTGCATTGTATGGGTATATAATAAGAGATATTATATATTATAATTAATAAGAATTACATATTAATATTATGAATAGACATGAAACGGAATTTTAATTCAAACAAGCACAACACTTTCCACTAATGATTATAATATGATTAAGATTTAAACGTGTTAAAATATATAGAGATTTTAAAATGCAAAAGTAATACACAGTAATTCAATCTCAAATCACGGGTGTCATTAAGTTTTACTCTGCCGACACTATATCACGGACTGGCTTCGTACCCCGTTGTTAATCAGGGGCGTATAAAAGTCTTCAGAAGAATTCCAAATTTTTAGATTAACTATATTAATTTATTTTGGTCATTATGGTATAAAATTTAGTCATTAACTATTAAATAAAAATTACATTATTTATTCACTCCCAACCCCGGGTAAAATATAAAAAGTTTTAAAATATAATAACTAGGTCCTAAATACATTTTTAGTAAGCCTAAAGTTTAAAGAACTCATTTTCGAATCACCTTTTATTTTACAATTTCATAAGTTTGAATTTAACTTGCTTAATATCAATCATTTAATATTTATTTTTAATATATTTCATTTATATATAGAGATATATTTTAAATAATAATTATTATAATATCCTATTTTTATTTTATTAAATTTTAATGACAACAACATATAATACTTCAAATTATATTTCTAATTATTATGTATATATACTTACACACATATCTATTTACACTTAATTGTTCGTGAATCGTAGGGAATAGTCGAGGGCAATTGTATACTTGATAATAGTTCAAAAATTTCTTGAGACTCAAGATTACAGACTTTGCTTATCGTGTTGGAAACATATAAAGATTATGTTTAAATTTGGTCGGAAATCTCCGGGTCGTCACAGTACCTACCCGTTAAAGAAATTTCGTCCCGAAATTTGAGTGAGGTCGTCATGGCTAACAATAAAAATGTTTTCCTGGCGAATATGAGTGGTAAATAGAGTTTTATCATTACTAAGTAATATAGATTAAACGATTAAACGGTTCGGTTATTTGAAGCGTATGAGTGAAGCTATCGTAAAAGATTGAAATAGGAAAGTAAAGATTCGTCTTAACTTTTAACAGAGTCAGG
This sequence comes from Rutidosis leptorrhynchoides, assembly GCF_046630445.1. Lineage (NCBI taxonomy): Eukaryota > Viridiplantae > Streptophyta > Magnoliopsida > Asterales > Asteraceae > Rutidosis > Rutidosis leptorrhynchoides. Next base: position 369,386,603 of record NC_092334.1, on the reverse strand, counting down.
GTTGAATTTAGAAAATAAGGTGCGTCTAATCTTTTGACGTTGTCTCTGTTGAATTCCGGAATTCAATGGATCTAAAGAAAATCTTCGAAATCTAAGAGATTTGATTCTTCGGCGGATAAGAAGACTAAGATCTCTATAATTAAATACGGTGATCTGCCTCGATTACTTTGTCTGATATATCCACTATAAATTAAGCTCTTCCGTTCTATTATTCTCACCATTCCTATACTTTCTTTCTTAGTTCATTCATCCAAAAGATTGTAAAAATGCTTAATCCAGTTTTAATCCTTGATATTTTTCTAATTATCATTTCTGTCATCCTTCTTTTCAATCTTCCATCAGAAGAATCTGTTTACTTCTACTATTACCTTAGGGTGATACTATTCTTAATTCTACCGTGTCTTTATATTGCTATTCGTGTTAATATCCACGGTTTGTGATCTCCGTGTTGTTATTGGGCTTTATATTTTCTCTTATATTTTGGAGCTCTTTGCCTTTTTATTCTCTTCTCGACCTCTAGTTAAGCGAGTAATGGTCCATAATTCGTAAATATGGAGTTTCGAATGAATTCCATGTTCTAAGCAAGAAAGAACGTGATCGCACGATTTGATTTATCAAATTACCAGAATCCCTGAGGATGGAACTATCAAGAATATATTTTCTTGATATGTTCAGAGGTTAAATAGAATGAAAGAGTTATGTAACATGGCACATGATGATGGTATGATCTACTGTGAATCATCATGTTCCAATAGAAACTCAGCATGACTTACTGTAATATAATCACGTTGATCAAGTGTCATTATATTATACTAACTCATGCATCAGTTCCCAACATTACTTCAAAATCATTCATAATTCAAACTCGAATTTTAAAGAAATTTAGAAACTAAATTAGTTTCCTTTATGATGTAATATAGATAGCACGAAGAGATAAATAATTTCGGACGAGAATGTTTATGAAAATATCTTCAGAAATATCGAAGATATTTATGATGATATTTTAGAATTTCTAAGTTCGATGATTGATGAAGAAAGATTTTTTCGCAAGATTTTAATATGATTTTAGAACAAGATATTCTCTATAAAGATTTCAACAGATCCAGAATTACTTGGATTCTTTGAATATAGGAAATGGTTCTTGTATTTGTCCTTGGTCTCCTTCATGGTTAGCTCAATCCGTTTTCTAGTTCCAACTTTTCTGAGCTTTTCCAACATTACTTCAATAACATTCATTTTTTTTAAGCTCGAAAGTTTACAGAATATAGAAACTAACAGTTTCTATATGACGTAACACTGATATCACGAAGAGATTTATGATTTCAGATAAGAATAGTTTTGAAAATATCTTCAGAAATATGAAGGATATTTATAATGAAATATACGATGATATCTTGGAATTTCTAATATCTAAGGATGGTGAAGAAAATTTGTCCGCAAGAGTTTGGAGTCAGAAGCAAGGTATTCGCTAAAGTTTTCATCAGAAACAGAATCATTAGAATTCTTAATGTACAAGTTTAGTCCTTGTGATTTGTTCAGAGACTCCTTCGTAGTTTGCTCAATCAGTTTTTCAGTTTCAAACTTTTTCTGAGCCTTGCCAATATACAATTCTTTATCATCAATTTTTGGCTGTTGAGGTCGTTTACAGTTTTTGTTGCTTCATTCAACTTTTTTTTTTCAACATTCAGAGTATTGATTTGTGACTGAGTGCTTTTCAGAATTTCGAGATCATAATTCTAAGAGATAAATGTCATACATATAACTGTTGATGTAGATATGCTGTGAGTTTTCAAAGTACTGATTGCGGATTCCTGGTAATTGGTATGGCAGTTCTCGTTACAAGATGCAGATGCGTATATGATAGGGTTTCAATGAATAAATATAATGATTTGTCAGAGAGATTTAAGCCAAGAAGCAACGAGGTTGCTGGTACGTCTGTTGTTAATATGGTGGAATATAAAAGAATTCTCCGGTATAAAAAGGGTAATCATATATATCAGGATTATAGTAAGTGAAATGCCCCGTCCTAATCCATCTGGACGAAGTCTTCAACAGTTGGTCCCATTGCGATGATCAACTCCAAATAATGTCTTTAAAATGAACAAATGCACAGCGGAAGGTTTCTTTCATACCTGAGAATAAACATGCTTTAAAGTATCAACCAAAAGGTTGGTGAGTTCATTAGTTTAACATAAATAATCATTTCATAGCTTTTAATAGACCACAAGATTTCATATTTCCATTTCTCATAAACATACGTCCCATACATAGAGACAAAATAATCATTCATATGGATTGAACACCTGGTAACCGACATTCACAATATGCATATAAGAATATCCCCATCATTCCGGGATCCTCCTTCGGACATGATATAAATTTCGAAGTACTAAAGCATCCGGTACTTTGGATGGGGCTTGTTGGGCCCGATAGATCTATCTTTAGGATTCGCGTCAATTAGGGTGTCTGTTCCCTAATTCTTAGATTACCAGACTAAAAAGGGGCATATTCGGTTTAATAATCCAGCCATAGAACGTAGTTTCATTTACTTGTGTTTATTTCATAAAATAGTTATAAAAGCAGCGCATGTATTCTCAGTCCCAAAAATATATATTGTAAAAGCATTTAAAAAGGGATCAAATGAAACTCACGCATATAAATATTGTAAAACATTTAATAAAGCATTTGCATGTATTCTCAGGCCAGAAATGTATATAAAAAGGGAATAATGAAACTCACATATACAAATATTGTAAAACAGTTAATAAAACATTTGCATGTATTCTCAGCCCAAAAATGTAATGAGTAAAAAGGGAGCAAATGAACTCACCATATTGTATTTTGTAGTAAAAATACATATAACGACATTGATCAAGTGTAGGGTTGGCCTCGGATTCACAAACCTATATCAAGTATATATATTAACACATATAATTACAATTAATCAGTTTATATATATTAATAATATTAATATACTTCTTGTATTAATTATTTATATTCATCTTATATATATAAATACCTAATATTTATGTATATATTAGATTTAAAGTATACGATATGTAATTTATTTTATATACCCTATGTTGATGTTTAGAATATCATATCGTGTATTAAAACTTATTATATTTGAAATGTTTATTTTCAATAATAATAACAATAGTGATAAAAATGATGATAATATTATTTATATTGTTAATATAATGGTAATAAGAATGATTTATAACTCATCATAAGTTAAATATATTTATTTTCAATAATTTGAAGTAAATACCTTTAATAAAAAAAAATGATTTATAATTGTTAATGTGTTAAATTAAAATGGTTTAGTATTAGTACTATGTAAATAAGTGAAATGATATTAGTATCAATATTTATATCCTTAGTAATAATTGTAGCGATAATAATGTTGATGATAATAATAACAATACTAATTATATCAGTAATAATATTAATAATAATATTATTAACAATAATAATGATATCAACCATAATAATACTTTTAATCATAATCCTACAAATAATCTTAATAATGATAGTAATGATAATGAATAACTTAATACTAATAATAATACTTATCAACAATAATAATAATAATAATATCTTTGATACTTATAACTTTGATTATAACTATACTCCTTAATAATATTAACTATAATCTTAATCATACTTCTAAATTTTAGGAGTAACAATAACTTTCATAATAATAATAACAATAAATAGTATTAATAACAATAATAATAATAATATTAATTAATAATAATAATAACTTAAAATGAAAACTACCTCAAAATGATAGGATAACAAAAATATGCCACCAACAGGAATCGAACCCAAGACCACACGCTCACCCAACTACTCGCCTAACCAACTGAGCTAACTCGTTTTTCTTGATTTAATACCCATTCAATATATATTAAACCCGTAACTTTTGTTCTTCATCCCCTTCAATATTTTATGTCGACTAGCGAATTAATGTTCATGATAGTGGATTCATGTTTTGAATTCAGATGTTTAACAGAAACAATTTAAATTTGTAATTTCAATTTAACATACACGAAGAAAAAAAAAACATAAACATCTGCTACTGCTGGGTCACGGTTTAAACAAAAAAAAATATAAAGATTAGGATTTTGAGAACGTTTTGGAAAAATGTTACAACATGAAAGATGTTTTAAATCATTGATATAAACTTTACAAAAGATCAATTTGGCTTGAAACTCAAAAATAAATCCGAATTTTTATGAAGAACATCGGTTGACTTTTATTTGTTAAACTTTGACTCTTTGAATTCCAATTCAATATGAAAAATTAACGATTGAAACCTTGCAGATAGATTAAATTGAAGATTCCTAATAGAACCTCATTTATAGATTTTAGAATAATGATAAAAATCGAATTTTTTTTGAGAATGGACACAGAACAGGGGACGGCACCCTGTGTGCTTTATTTTTTCTGTTTTAATTCTATAAATTAAAAGTTTTTAAATTGATAGTTGATAATGGAAATGAAGAAGGGAAGCGAATTTATCAAAATCACTGAACAATACGTTGGGTTTATAGTCAATGTGGGTCCACAAGAATTATTTACAGAAAATAATAAAAAAATTATATGGAATGGATGTGTAACGGTTTTTGGATCCACATGTAGCTTGAAATAGACAGGAGAATCATTTAGGAAAAAGCAGACATCCAAAGGAAATCAGATTTTGGGATATATCTGTTTTTTTTTATACGGTTTTTACTAATAATCAAAATACTAATATTAAATAATAATAATATTAATAATAATAATAATAATAATAATAACTATTAATAATTATTTTAATAATTCAGATTAATAGAAACACTAATACTAGAAATACTACTTTTATAAATGATAAAAAATAGTTTGTATTATTTAAAAAAAAAATAAAGATAATGATAATAATTTACAATAATAATAATTCTTAATAATGATAGTTGTAATATCTAAAGTTTAAAATTTTATTATTAGTTATTATGATATTAACAATGATACCAATAATTTTATTATTAATTTAGTTGTTACATTAATTATAATGATATTAATATTATGATAATATTAATAATAAACATTTTACATATCAAATTTCATTTATATTAACAATATTAATAATGCTGACATTAATGTAAATATTAACATTAATGAAAGTAATGATCTTAATATAACATTTATACTTTGACATATAATGTATTAATTTTACATTTTTATTACTTAAATAATATATATCTTATAAAACAACATATTAGAATATTTAATATTTATATATATTATATATATTACTACATTCATATGATTTTAATTGTGTACATAATTCATATACATATATGTATATATATATTTATTTTAAATAACATCTTAATTATTTTTGTATATTACTTTACATTTTAATTCAGATGATTGAATGGTATTATATTCATTCAATTTAATATATATACAATTACATTTTTCTACATATTTAATTACACATAATTGTTCGTGAATCGTCGAGCATAGTCAAAGGGTAATTGATTACATGGATATAGATTTCAACACTTTCGAGACTCAACATTACAGATTTTTCTTATCGTGTCGGAAACATATAAAGATTTAAGTTTAAGTTTAAGTTTGATCGGAAATTTCCGGGTCATCACAGTACCTACCCGTTAAAGAAATTTCGTCCCGAAATTTGATCGAGGTCGTCATGGCTAACTATAAAAATGTTTTCCCTGACGAATATGAGCTGATAAATAGAGTTTTATCATTATTGAATAATATGGATAAAATGATTCAATTAATCAAAGCGTATGAATGAAGCTATTATAAAATAGTGAAATGAGAGATTAAAGATTTGTCTTATCTTCTGACGTCGTCTTGGTTGAATTTAGAAAATAAAGTGTGTCTGAACTTTTGACGTAGAGGGTTGAATTCTGGAATTCAAGGAATTTAAAGAAAATCTTCAGAATCCAAACGATTTGATTTTTCAGGATTTAAGGAAATTAGAATCTCTATAATTAAATACGGTGATCTGCCTCGATTTCTCCGTCTGATATTTCTATTATAAATTAAACTCTTACCGTTCCATAATTTTCACCATTCCTATGCTTTCTTTCATGGTTCTTACATCCACAAGATTGTGAATTTACTTAATCCAGTTCTGATCCTTGTCCTTATCCTGACTATTGCAACAATCATTCTCCTTTTTCAACTTCCACCGGAGGAATCTGTTTTCTTTTACTTCGCCCTTGGGGTTATAGTGTTTTTAATTCTCCCATGTCTTTATGTTGCGATAAACATTGATATACACGGTTTGTAATTTCCGTATTGTTATTAGGCTTTATATTTTCCTTTATATTTCAGAGCTCCATGCTCTTGTTTTCTCTTCCCGACTCCAAGTCAAGCGAATAATGGTCCAGAATTCATATGTATGAAATTTTGAATGGTCATAATATACTAAGCAGAAGAATTGTAATAGCACGATTTGATTGGTTAAATTACTAGAATTACGGAAGATAGAACTATCAAGAATATATTTTCCTTGATATGTTCGGAGGTTAAGTAGAATGAAAGAGTTATGTAACATGGCACATGATGATGGTATGATCTACTGTGAACCATCATCACGTTTCATTAGAAACTCAGCATGACTTACTGTAATATAATCACGGTGATCAAATGTCATTATATTATACTAACTCATGCATCAGTTCCCAACATTACTTCAATAACATTCATATTTTAAGCTCGAAAGTTTACAGGATATAGAAAGTAACTGTTTCTATATGATGTAACACTAATATCATGATGAGATTGATGATTTAAGATAAGAATAGTTATGAAAATATCTTCAGAAATATGGAGGATATTTATAATGAAAGATACGATGATATCTTGAAATTTCCAATATCGAAGGATGGTGAAGAAAATCTGTCCGCAAGAGTTTGAAGTCAGAAGCAAGGTATTTGCTAAAGATTTCATCAGACATTGAATCATTTAGATTCTTTGAAGTCAAACTTATTCTTTGTGATTTGTCCACGGCTTCTTTCATAGTTTCGCATAATCCGCTTTTCGGTATTAAATTTTCTATTGAATGTTTCCAATATAATGATACACAGGAAGCATGAGGAGGTATATAATTTCGGACGAGAATATTTATGAAAATATCCTCAGAAATATCGAAGATATTGATGATGATATTTTGGAATTTCTAAGTTCGATGGTTGATGGAGAAAGATTTTTCGCAAGATTTTAACATGACTTCGGAGCAAGATATTCTCTAAAGATTTCAACGGATCTAGAATTACCTGAATCCTTTGAATATAGGGTTTGGTCCTTGTATTTGTCCTTGGTCTCCTTCATGGGTAGCTCAATCTGTTTTTTTTTTCAATACCCAATTTTCTATCGAGCGTTCCTAACACTCCTTTCTTTATCATCAAACTTTTGGTCGTTTATACCATCTACCATTTTTCTGTTTCCTATGCATTTAATGCTATGATACCTGAATCATCGGTTATTAATCCGAGGTGGTTTCAGGAAAATTGTGTTTTTAGATGATTAAACGCTGATGGTAATATGGTGGAATATGAAAGTTTCCCTGGTAATAATAAAAGAGCACGCGTATATATCAACGCTATAATAAGGTTGTTTCGTACGAAAAAGTCGAAGTTGTCTTGTTGGAGCTGTGACAAAACTGGCTATCTCGAACAGCAGATGCAAAGTTATTTTCGGTGATAATAACGCTAAAGAAGCTAGCACAGATACGTGTTAAACGTTTACTCAGGTTTCGAGTATTTTCAGGTGCATGACTATATGCATCAATCTTTTTTCCATAGATGAAATGCGGTTAGTTCATCCTCTCGATTGAGGTGTTTTCAAGATTCATGAAAGATTTGATCGCAGATTGTAATCGTCAAGATACAAATGAGATTTAGATGAAATCAAGTGGCAAACTTGAAGAATTGTTTAGTTTAATATATTATAATCAATATTTTAATTCATTTTAATTGTCCAATGCTATTAGTCCACAGTCGATAGTCCACAGTTAACACTCTAATAATTTATATATAGTTTAATATATAACATTCGAATTAATTAATAAATATCGTGACCCGTGTACATGTCTCAGACTCGATCACAACTCAAAGTATATATATTATTTGAGAATCAACCTCAACCCTGTATAGAGAACTCGATCATTACTGCATATAGAGTGTCTATGGCGATTCCAAATAATATATATAGATGCGTCGATATGATATGTCAAAACCTTGTATACGTGTCCCGATATTTAAAGTGCGTAAAATAAAAAAAATAAAAAATAAATGACGAATATTAAAGTGCGTAAAGTAAATAACAGAAATTAAATGACATTTAAATAAAATTGCGAGAATTAAAATTACTATAAAATAAATTGCGATAATTAAATTGCGATAAATATAATGTAATATAGAATTAACAGTTAGCTAGGATTTTGTTAGCGTGGTTTCTTAACAAAATTTTATATTGTCAATTAGTCTGTTTCTAATCAATTTTTATTGTGTCCATTATTTCTTCATTATGCCACTTGTTGGATTCTGATAGGTCAAAATCCAAATATAAAATTGAATGAAAATGGTTGTTTTGTGGTGAACGGTTTCGTATATCTGTGATTGTAAATAGGATAGTAAATGATTGTTGAATCAGATTCGAAGAATGTACAATGTAACTTATTAATGTGAAATTTAAATATTCCTCGGGTACTACCTACCCGTTAAAATATTTTCACCATTAACAGTTTGTACAAGAGAATTTTTAATTACAATCTTTATGAGAACATATATACATATATATTTTCTTCAGATGTATTCATGGATTTAATGAGTTAATATGATATTAAACTCATTTGCTTTTCGGTTGGAACTAGAATAAATAATCTCTAAAACTTTAGAGATTACATATTTGCCATGTCGAACGAAGATAAATGAGGTAGAACGATACGTAGAACGAAGATCATACTCAAAATACAAATGATGATATTGAAGCATGGATTGTTGATGGTACTGGTGTTGTTATTGATGGTACTGTTGGTGTTGGTGATGTTGCTGAAGCTGGTACATTTTGAACCATATTCTCCGAATTGATTATTCGAGCGCGAAGTTCGTTGACTTATTACTCCAGGATGATTGTCGGTCGGAACGAGCGGATGAATAAGCTTTAGAATTGTGGATAGAATATAATCTTGTCGAGTTACCCTGGAAATGAGACTGAAAATGGTGTCTCGAACAAGTTCGCCGGTAAATGCTTCAGGTTCATTGTCAAGAGGTGAATTCGGTTGGTGGAAGGGATCGCCTTTTTCGCGTCTCCATTGATTAGGTCGACTACGAACTCATCAGATGAATTGGGGATGGACGATTGATTGATTCATTCTGGTGACACTGCTTTCGGAGCTTAGGTGAACATCCATGTCGGAATAGCTGTCGAAATAACTATCGGAATAGCTATCAAAATCTGAGGGACTTGAACTTGTTGAGGGATTCATCTCGTACGATCAGATGGAGGATTTTCGATAAGAAATAGATTATAGGACGTAGATTAGTACCCTGCAATACATAATTTATATATATATATGCATATATAATACTAAAATCCCATAAGTTACGGAGAAATCTACGGAAGTTGTCAGGCAAAGTTACAGTAACAGATACGCTAAGATATGAAGTAGCAGATACGCTAAGATATGAATTTTGTCTATACACTATTCATGCAGTCAATGCAGTAAAACGTGTCTAGACTAAGAATGATAAGTAAGTGATTTTCTAAGAATGATAAGCAGGTAATTTTTGACACAAAATGATAAGCAAAAACTTTTGATATGCAGACACGGTCGAAGTCCAGACTCAATAATGTATCCTAACGACTTATCAGTTAGGCACACTAATGCAGACATGGTTCGCTAAGACCATCGCTCTGATACCAACTGAAATGCCCCGTCCTAATCCATCTGGACGAAGTCTTCAACAGTTGGTCCCATTGCGATGATCGACTCCAAATAATGTCTTTAAAATGAACAGATGCACAGCAGAAGGTTTCTTTCATACCTGAGAATAAACATGCTTTAAAGTGTCAACCAAAAGGTTGGTGAGTTCATTAGTTTAACATAAATAATCATTTCATAGCTTTTAATAGACCACAAGATTTCATATTTCCATTTCTCATAAACATACGTCCCATACATAGAGACAAAATAATCATTCATATGGATTGAACACCTGGTAACCGACATTCACAATATGCATATAAGAATATCCCCATCATTCCGGGATCCTCCTTCGGACATGATATAAATTTTGAAGTACTAAAGCATCCGGTACTTTGGATGGGGCTTGTTGGGCCCGATAGATCTATCTTTAGGATTCGCGTCAATTAGGGTGTCTGTTCCCTAATTCTTAGATTACCAGACTAAAAAGGGGCATATTCGGTTTAATAATCCAGCCATAGAATGTAGTTTCATTTACTTGTGTCTATTTCATAAAATAGTTATAAAAGCAGCGCATGTATTCTCAGTCCCAAAAATATATATTGTAAAAGCATTTAAAAAGGGATCAAATGAAACTCACGCATATAAATATTGTAAAACAGTTAATAAAGCATTTGCATGTATTCTCAGGCCAGAAATGTATATAAAAAGGGAATAATGAAACTCACATATACAAATATTGTAAAACAGTTAATAAAACATTTGCATGTATTCTCAGCCCAAAAATGTAATGAGTAAAAAGGGAGCAAATGAACTCACCATATTGTATTTTGTAGTAAAAATACATATAACGACATTGATCAAGTGTAGGGTTGGCCTCGGATTCACAAACCTATATCAAGTATATATATTAACACATATAATTACAATTAATCAGTTTATATATATTAATATTATTAATATACTTCTTGTATTAATTATTTATATTCATCTTATATATATAAATACCTAATATTTATGTATATATTAGATTTAAAGTATACGATATGTAATTTATTTTATATACCCTATGTTGATGTTTAGAATATCATATCTTGTATTAAAACTTACTATATTTGAAATGTTTATTTTCAATAATAATAACAATAGTGATAAAAATGATGATAATATTATTTATATTGTTAATATAATGGTAATAAGAATGATTTATAACTCATCATAAGTTAAATATATTTATTTTCAATAATTTGAAGTAAATACCTTTAATAAAAAAAATGATTTATAATTGTTAATGTGTTAAATTAAAATGGTTTAGTATTAGTACTATGTAAATAAGTGAAATGATATTAGTATCAATATTTATATCCTTAGTAATAATTGTAGCGATAATAATGTTGATGATAATAATAACAATACTAATTATATCAGTAATAATATTAATAATAATATTATTAACAATAATAATGATATCAACCATAATAATACTTTTAATCATAATCCTACAAATAATCTTAATAATGATAGTAATGATAATGAATAACTTAATACTAATAATAATACTTATCAACAATAATAATAATAATAATATCTTTGATACTTATAACTTTGATTATAACTATACTCCTTAATAATATTAACTATAATCTTAATCATACTTCTAAATTTTAGGAGTAACAATAACTTTCATAATAATAATAACAATAAATAGTATTAATAACAATAATAATAATAATAATAATATTAATTAATAATAATAATAATAACTTAAAATGAAAACTACCTCAAAATGATAGGATTACAAAAATATGCCACCAACAGGAATCGAACCCAAGACCACACGCTCACCCAGCTACTCGCCTAACCAACTGAGCTAACTCGTTTTTCTTGATTTAATACCCATTCAATATATATTAAACCCGTAACTTTTGTTCTTCATCCCCTTCAATATTTTATGTCGACTAGCGAATTAATGTTCATGATAGTGGATTCATGTTTTGAATTCAGATGTTTAACAGAAACAATTTAAATTTGTAATTTCAATTTAACATACACGAAAAAAAAAATATACATAAACATCTGCTACTGCTGGGTCACGGTTTAAACAAAAAAAAAATAAAGATTAGGATTTTGAGAACGTTTTGGAAAAATATTACAACATGAAAGATGTTTTAAATCATTGATATAAACTTTACGAAAGATCAATTTGGCTTGAAACTCAAAAATAAATCCGAATTTTTATGAAGAACATCGGTTGACTTTTATTTGTTAAACTTTGACTCTTTGAATTCGAATTCAATATGAAAAATTAACGATTGAAACCTTGCAGATAGATTAAATTGAAGATTCCTAATAGAACCTCATTTATAGATTTTAGAATAATGATAAAAATCGAATTTTTTTTGAGAATGGACACAGAACAGGGGACGGCACCCTGTGTGCTTTATTTTTTCTGTTTTAATTCTATAAATTAAAAGTTTTTAAATTGATAGTTGATAATGGAAATGAAGAAGGGAAGCGAATTTATCAAAATCACTGAACAATACGTTGGGTTTATAGTCAATGTGGGTCGACAAGAATTATTTACAGAAAATAATAAAAAAATTATATGGAATGGATGTGTAATGGTTTTTGGATCCACATGTAGCTTGAAATAGACAGGAGAATCATTTAGGAAAAAGCAGACATCCAAAGGAAATCAGATTTTGGGATATATCTGTTTTTTTTTATACGGTTTTTACTAATAATCAAAATACTAATATTAAATAATAATAATATTAATAATAATAATAATAATAATACTAACTATTAATAATTATTTTAATAATTCAGATTAATAGAAACACTAATACTAGAAATACTACTTTTATAAATGATAAAAAAAATAGTTTGTATTATTTTAAAAAAAATAAAGATAATGATAATAATTTACAATAATAATAATTCTTAATAATGATAGTTGTAATATCTAAAGTTTAAAATTTTATTATTAGTTATTATGATATTAACAATGATACCAATAATTTTATTATTAATTTTGTTGTTACATTAATTATAATGATATTAATATTATGATAATATTAATAATAAACATTTTACATATCAAATTTCATTTATATTAACAATATTAATAATGCCGACATTAATGTAAATATTAACATTAATGAAAGTAATGATCTTAATATAACATTTATACTTTGACATATAATGTATTAACTTTACATTTTTATTACTTAAATAATATATATCTTATAAAATAACATATTAGAATATTTAATATTTATATATATTATATATATTACTACATTCATATTATTTTAATTGTGTACATAATTCATATACATATATGTATATATATATTTATTTTAAATAACATCTTAATTATTTTTGTATATTACTTTATATTTTTAATTCAGATGATTGAATGGTATTATATTCTTTCAATTTAATATATATACAATTACATTTTTCTACATATTTAATTACACATAATTGTTCGTGAATCGTCGAGCATAGTCAAAGGGTAATTGATTACATGGATATAGATTTCAACACTTTCGAGACTCAACATTACAGATTTTTCTTATCGTGTCGGAAACATATAAAGATTTAAGTTTAAGTTTGATCGGAAATTTCCGGGTCATCACAGTAAGGCTACTTTGAATGAAAAGTTGAAGTTGACTTGATGGAGCTGTGACAAAATTTGGTACTTTGAAAAGGTATTGTAAAATTATTTTAGATAATAACAACGTCAAGGGGAGCGAGCACATATACGTGTTAAACGTTCACTCAGGTTCTGAGTGTTTTCATGTGCATAACTATATGCATAAATTCTTCCTTTCGTAGATGAAGTGCGGTTGGTTCATCTTCTCGATTGAGGTGTTTTCAAGAGTCATGAAAGGTTTGAATGCAGATTGTAATCGTCAAGATACAAATGAGGTTTAAGATGAAATCAAGTGGCAAGCTTGAAGAATTATTTAGTTTCATATGTTATAATCAATATTTTAATTCATTTTAATTGTCCAATGTTATTAGTCCACAGTCGATAGTCCACAGTTGATAGTCCAATAATTCATATATAATTTAATATATAATATTCGAATTAATTAATACGTATCATGACCCGTATACGTCTCAGACTCGATCACAACTCAAACTATATATATTATTGTAGAATCAACCTCAACCATGTATAGCTAACTCCCTCATTACTGCATATAGAGTGTCTATGGTTATTCCAAATAATATATATAGATGCGTCGATATGATATGTCAAAACCTTGTATACGTGTCCCGATATTTAAAGTGCTTAAAAATAAATAACAGAAATTAAATGACGATAAATAAAGTGCGTAAAGTAAATATCAGAAATTAAATGACGATAAATAAAATTGCGAGAATGTAAATTGCAATAATTAAATTGCGATAAATAGAATGTAATCAGTTAGCTAGGAACAATTATCTAGGAACAGTTAGCGTGGATTCTTAACAAAATTTCTCATAGTTAATTTGTTTGTTTCTAACAAATTTTATTTTGTCAAATGTTTTCTTCATTATGTCACTTGTTGGATTCTGATAAATCAAAATCCTAATATGAAATTGGATGAATATGGTTATTCTGCGGTGAACGGATTTGTATATCGGTGGATGTAAGTAGGATAGTAAATGACTGTTGAATCAGCTTCGAAGAATGTACAGTGTAACTTATTAATGTGAAATCTGAATATTCCTCGGGTATTACCTACCCGTTAAAATATTTTCACAATTAACACTTTTTACGAAAGAATTTTTAATTACAATCTTTATGAAAACATATATACATATATATTTTCTTCAGATGTAATCACGGATTCATTGAGTTAATATGATATTAAACTCATTTGGTTTACCGTTAGAACTAGAATACATAATCTCTAAAACATTTAGAGATTACTTAATTGCCATGAAGAACGGAGATAATTGATGTAAAACGATACGTAGGATGAAGATCATACTCGAAGTACAGATGGTGATATTGAGGCATGGATTGTTGATGGTACTGATGCTGTTATTGATGGTACTACTGGTGCCGGTGATGTTGCTGAAGCTGGTACATTTTGCACCATATTTTCCAAGGCTACAACTCGGTCTCGAAGCTCGTTGAATTATTACTCCAGAATGATTGTCGGTAGGAACGAGCGAATGAATAAAGTTTTAGAATTTTTGATATCATAATATCATTGCGTGGTATCCTAGAAATGAGTGTGAAAATGGTGTTTCGGACAGGTTCGCCGGTAAGTGCTTCAGGTTCTTCACCAAGAGGTGAATTTGGTTGATGAAAAGGATCGCCTTCTTCGCGTCTCCATGGATTAAGTCGACTATGAACCCATCAGATGAATTGAGGATTACTGATTGGTTATTTCATTCTAGTTATACTGCTTTCGGAGTTCGAGTGGAAATCCATATCGGAATAGCTGTCGGAATAACTATCGGAATAGCTATCGGAATCTGAGGGACTCGAACTATTTGAAGGATTCATCTCGTACGATCAGATGAAGGATTTTTCGATAAGAAATGGATTATAGGATGTAGATTAGTACCCTGTAATACATAATTTATATATGCATATATAATACTAAAATCCCATAAGTTACGGAGAAATCTACGGAAGCTGTCAGGCAAAGTCTACAGTAACAGATATGGTAAGATATGAATTAGCAGATACGCTAAGATACGAATTTTTTCTATACACTATTCATGCAATCATTGCAGTAAGATGTGTCTAGACTAAGAATGATAAGCAGGTAATTTCCTAAGGATGATAAGCAGATGATTTCTGAAATGAAATGATAAGCAAAACTTTTGACATGCAGACACGGTCGAAGTTCAGACTCACTAATGCATCTAAACAACTATCAGTTAGACACACTAATGTAAGACCTGGTTCGGTAAGACCACCGCTCTGATACCAACTGAAATGCCCCGTCCTAATCCAGCTGGACGAAGTCATCAACATTTGATTCCAGAGCGATGATCAACTCCAAGTAATGTCCCTAAAATGAGCAAATGCACAGCGGAAGATTTCTTTCATACCTGAGAATAAACATGCTTTCAAGTGTCAACCAAAAGATTGGTGAGTTCATAGGTTTATTTTAAAACAATAAAATTCATCATTTTGATAGACCACAAAATTTAAATGTTGCATGGTACAAATAGGCCCGAATCCTATACCCACCTGTAATGTACATGCGATATCTTTTAAATACAGTACATCTTTCTCTTGTACGAAACCATTTTCATAAATCATAGTTACCGTACACATATCTCGTGTACAAAATATCATACACATAACCTGTGTATAAAATCATTCTCTCGATACATAACATTCATATCAATTGGTGGCAATTATCATGTCCACATAATTCAATGGTGGCAATTATCATGTCCACATAATTCAAAGGTGGTAATTATCATGTCCACATAATTCAACGGTGGCAATTATCATGTCCACATAATTCAATAATAATCCGCAGAACTTCTGTCTGCATAATAATTCATTCGAGGAATGTTTTGCTTGTGTCTATCTCGTCAAACATTTATAAAAGTATTTCATGTATTCGAAGTTCAAAATATATTTCAAAAGCATTTAATAAAGCAGTTGTAAAAACAACGCTTGTATTCTCAGTCCCAAAAATATAAAGAGTAAAAGGGAATCAAATGAACTCACCATACTGTATTTTGTAATACATATGACGATATTGAACAATGCAGGGTTGGCCTCGGATTCACGAACCTATATCATTTGTATTTATATTAAAACAAATAATCGTAAACAAACAAGTGTATATCTATTATTTTATGTATTAAGATAAATGTTCTTATATATATAATTTTATTAAAACTTACTTTACATTATGATTCTTATTTGATATTTAATTATATTACTAGTTAAAACGAAATTTTATGTAGTATTAGTATACTTTATTTAGTAAATATTTCAGTATTTATATATATATTTCGTTTGTTTTGTAAAATTTATCAATTGTAGTAATACTAGTTTAAGAATAATAATAATAGTGATAATAGTAATTTTAGTAAAAAAAATGGTAATTCTATTAGTAATGATAAAGTAAAAATAATAGTTTTAGAAAAAATAGCATTTTCAATAGTAATGGTAAGTTTAATAATAATTATCGTTTTTAAAAAAAGAAATTTTAGTGTTCATAATTATTAATACTAAAATTAATGAAAAAGGGTATTCCTAATATACTAATATTAATGATAAAAATGCTTAGTTTAATAATAATAATAATCATAATAACTAGTAAATAATACTAATAATAATCTTAATCATGTTAAAAATAATAATTCATACATTAACAATAATAATTATAATTACAATAATAATAATAATCATAATCATAACAATAATTAATAATACACATAATACTAATAATAATAAAAGTAATTGTGTATACCCTTAAAGCTTTATCTAAAAAAATGCTCCAGACGAGACTCGAACCCGAGACCTCTTGCTAAAGACTAACACCCCTAAACCGTTACTCCATGTGTGTTTTACTGATTAATACCAAACCTTCATATATTTAACCCGTTATTCGGCCCAACAGAAAAATAAGGATCTCGGCCCAAGTATAGGAATATGTTCATGGCCCATCTGACATTAACAGATTTTTTTTTGGCCCAACTCTTCGTTTCTGGCCAAACAACAAAAGGATCGGCCCAAATCCAAATTGTTTTAATTGCAATATAAGCCTCGTGAATTAAGAAGTAGCTGGAGGTTTGCTTATTGTGGGGGTTCGGTATAAAAAAAAAATTGATAAAACAGGAAAAAGCAAGTAGCAGCCTTTTGCGACTACTCCCCACCATCTTCTTTTACCATCATCATTCTTAATTAATAAAATCATTATCATCGAGGTTGTCTGGAATCATCTTGATGCTCGTTACTTCATAACCATCATGTATCATCTTATTGCTAAGTCTATCATCCTCATAATTCATATCATCACCCTTTCTATCTTTAATCGTTTACGGTAAAACAAATATAGCATGATGCAGGTGGCACTTAGGGTTGATGATTTTTGGTGACAATCCGCAATAACCTTCGATGGTTCGGTTCTGTGAACCGGCCAACAGAATAGAGACGTTGATGGTGGTTTTCAAGAGAGAGAGATGAGAGAGAGGGAAGTGGAAAAATAGTCGCGAGTTTGCAGTAATATGGTGGTGTTTGTTGAGAAATTTTGAGCTGGAAAACAGAAACATTGTTGCTATTTAGTGATAGGTTTGTGGTGATTGTTGTGTGGCTTCAAAGCAGAAACGAAACAGTAACATAGCGGTGTAGTGATGGCCGAGGTGATATCATGAAGTAACAGCAGTTTCATTACCATTGATCAAGTGGTGTCGAGAGGTGGTAGTCGATATACTAGTAACGGTGTTGGAACAATTTTTACTTTGGTTGTAGGTTTCACTTACATGTAGTGTATATATATATATATGTAAATACCTATATGTGAGTTGGAAATTGAGAATCATACTCGACAAGAAAGAAGGGAATAGAGAGATAATCTCAAGCGGTTTGGGATGGTGGTTAGTCATGGTAGAGTGGCCGATGGAGTTCAAGATGGTACCGGTGGTTCAAGTGTGGTGATAGGAGATGGTTAAATGGTTTTGATGATTGAGGTATCACAACGGTTATAGAATTAGAGGAGATAGAGAGATGGTGAGTTATGGTTTTCTATCAATCTACCTCTGCATTGTATGGGTATATAATAAGAGATATTATATATTATAATTAATAATAATTACATATTAATATTATGAATAGACATGAAACGGAATTTTTATTCAAACAAGCACAATACTTTCCACTAATGATTATAATATGATTAAGATTTAAACGTGTTAAAATATATAGAGATTTTAAAATGCAAAAGTAATACACAGTAATTCAATCTCAAATCACGGGTGTCATTAAGTTTTACTCTGCCGACACTATATCACGGACTGGCTTCGTACCCCGTTGTTAATTAGGGGCGTATAAAAGTCTTCAGAAGAATTCCAAATTTTTAGATTAACTATATTAATTTATTTTGGTCATTATGGTATAAAATTTAGTCATTAACTATTAAATAAAAATTACATTATTTATTCACTCCCAACCCCGGATAAAATATAAAAAGTTTTAAAATATAATAACTAGGTCCTAAATACATTTTTAGTAAGCCTAAAGTTTAAAGAACTCATTTTCGAATCACCTTTTATTTTACAATTTCATAAGTTTGAATTTAACTTGCTTAATATCAATCATTTAATATTTATTTTTAATATATTTCATTTATATATAGAGATATATTTTAAATAATAATTATTATAATATCCTATTTTTATTTTATTAAATTTTAATGACAACAACATATAATACTTCAAATTATATTTCGAATTATTATGTATATATACTTACACACATATCTATTTACACTTAATTGTTCGTGAATCGTAGGGAATAGTCGAGGGCAATTGCATACTTGATAATAGTTCAAAAATTTCTTGAGACTCAAGATTACAGACTTTGCTTATCGTGTTGGAAACATATAAAGATTATGTTTAAATTTGGTCGGAAATCTCCGGGTCGTCACAACTGCACCCTAATTATCCACGTACAATATATGAACATTAGAAGGTTGTTCAGTTGACCCGTATCTCGTACGCTTTCATGACCGTCACTTATCTCTTTCATCCTTCACCACTACTCGACGATCTAACGACACTTCTGGACTTAGGTCCCTAACACTCTTAGGCATTGGAGAAGTCGGGAGGACATCTCCTTCCATAAGGTCAGAGTGTCTTCTACTGATGCTCAGCCATACCCAAAGACTTGGGAGTCACCTCAAGACATATCGTATTACTACTTGCTACACGTACAACTTGACACGAGACCCAGATTGAATTTCTAGAAAGGAACCTAATGACATTACCTGAACCCGAACATTTTGAAGAAAATTTCGGGACATTTAGGCATTGATGCATGACCTACAAAACCTACGCATCCACACTGAGAAACTGTGAGATTAATTTTGTAGATTTTGTTTTGAGATAGCATAGATAAAGCACCGTTAGATGAAATTGAGTAGAACTTGAAGTGATCACGTTACATTGACCATATGGAGTGATATTGGAATGAACGTACGATTTAGTACAATATAATGACGCCAGGCCAGCGTGATTATATTGAAGTAAATCATGCAGAAGTTCCAATGTTTCTACGTAAGGAATATGAAGTGATTCAAAGAAAATTTTGGTAGAAACCACTTGAATATATGCATTATGGTCTGTTAGAGGTAGGGAAAGAATAACCACGTAGCCCAGATACTGTACAAGAAGGGCCTTGATTGCAGAATTGATAACCTAAAAATTTGTTATAGATATAGACACCCTGGACACTTAAGGAAAAAGTTCTCAAATAGGAAAAACTTTGGACTTACTTGCGATAGAGCAATCGTTATCTCAGCTATGGAGACTCGCATGGATCCTGATTATAGTTAGGGTACAATTCATCACAACGTTTTATTGTCTCGAAGTTGTTTAATACTAGAGTGATAGAAACCTTATATCTAAGGACCCTAGTGTTATGACTAATAAGCCATTAACAACTATGAGAGTTAAGTATTCTATAGGACAAGCTAATGGTAAGCTGGCAGAGATAGAGGAATAATTTAAGGTAGTACCTTAAAATTTACAGGTAGGTCATTTGGAGATGACCTCATGTCAACAAAACTTGGAAGTTTTAAAGTAGTAGTGAAAAGGATTAGTTACCTACATACAAGCAGATGTTATTTGAGAAGATTGATAAAATTTTTCACGGTAGTACAATAAGATTTGGTTGGAATGAACCTTAAGATTAACCTAACACCCATCAATTTGGGAAGCTTAATGTAACAATTGGAATGGACTTTAGGATAAACCTAATACTCATCAAGCTAGGAAGATTTGATGAAATAGTTGGAACGGACTGGCTTTCGAGGATGAAAGCGAAAGTTATTTATAGTGACAAGATTATTCGTATACCTCACGAGAATGGTGAGCCATTAATAGTTCACGGGAAGAGGAGTAGCCCGAGGCCGAACCATATTAGTTGCATGAAGGCACAAAAGGTCATGAAACCGGAACATTGCTACTTATGATGGGAAGTGTCTGACTTGTTCCAAGGTCAAAGCCGAACACCAAAAGCCAATTGGGTTACTTAAACAGTCTGAAATCCCACAATGGAAGTGGGAAGGAATAACAATGGATTTCATCACGAAGCTACCAAAAACGGTAGGCGCTTATGACACTATCTAGGTTATCGTTGGCCGCCTCACCCAAATATGCTCACTTTCTAGCCATGAAAGAAGCCGATGCAATGGACAAACTTGCACAATGATACATAAAGGAAATTTTATCCCGTCACTTTAGCGATTCAAATTCTATATTAAGGACTACCCAAGAATCTTATTGATACTCATTCTTACGCGACTCTAAATCCTAACTTATTCCGAGAGATTTCTTATTTGATGATAATCACACCATCATCCTTCTTACTTCGATATTAGTCATACCAGTTCAAAATTTTCCAAAATCAATGGGTGGTTAATTCTCATCCTCATACTCTCCCATTCGTATCTTACTTATAAGCAACAGCTTCATACTTAAGCATTTTTGGTCAAAGCACTTATGCCCTACTAATAGCATCAACCACATTTAAATTCAACAGTTTTCATTACCTCATGACATTGTTGCTCAAATATCACCCGAAATTTTCAAAAATCTTTTACTCGATCATCATCATTCTTTTTCCAACTTGTAACCTCCGAAATATGAAAATTTTGTTTGCCAAAATTTTACATACATTATTTTACTGTGCGATCCTCTCAAAGTTTTATAAAAAATAAATAAATTTATTTTATTTGTCATTCGTGCAAATTTTTGAAATCGTATATGTTATATAAAATGAAGTAAATAATTACTTATTTTTTACTAGTACATATGAAATTTTACTTTCACTTTTACAAATAAATTCTTTTATTCAAAAGGTATTTTACTTAGAATAATACATGTTGTACATAACTCTAGTTTACTAAGAACTTCATTTCTTTTCTTACATTGTCACCTAAAATGATTTCTATAAAATTTTCGTTGCTTATTATATAAAATTTTTCGTTGCTTATTCGTATCCAATTCATCATGAAGACTTTACAACCGTCAAAATCGAGAGATTCATGTGTGTGTGTGTGTGTGTGTGTGTGTGTGTGATAAAGGCACTTACTACCACGTCATGCAGAGCCTTCGGGCATCCACTACCACTTAAACCATTCAAAATTATTGCGTTACCCCAAAGATCTTATTTGCCACACCTGTTGGAACGATGCTCTTTCTTACATAACTCTAAGTCCTGACTTATTCCAGGGGAATTCTCATTTAGTGATATTAACACCATCAGTATTCCGACTTTAATATTAGTCATAACCTGTTTGGCATTTTGCAAAGTCAAGAAGTGATTAACTTCTCGTCCTCATGCTCTATCCTTCATACCTCACTTTTTAGCAACGGCTTCGCACGTGAACATTTTTGGCCCAAAGACTTATGTCCTGATAATTATCAAAACTACATTTAATTCATTAGTTTTTATTACCTAGTAATATGTCACCCACTGATTTAAATATTTTTCACTCGATCTTTTTCAACTCGTAACCTCTGAAATATAAAAAAACTATGTTTATCAAAACTTTTACACGTTTATTTGTGCGGTTCTCATGAGATATATGGACAATTGAAAGTAATAAAATTTTTCTGTCACTTATGCGATTTATAAAATCATATATGTATGTATATAATTAAATTAATAAAATTACCCTTACTTATTTTGGTTAGTACATACTAAGTTATGCCTTCAAATTATTTAAAAATCGCTCCTTTATTGAGTTTTTCAACTTAAGTCAAATAGTTTTGTGCAAAATGGTACACGTTGTACATACTTCTAAATTTACTAGGAACTTCGTTCCCTTTATGTTGTCACATCAAACGTTTAAAGGTTTTCCAAAACTTCCTTGGTTGATTTTATTAAAGGTTTTCGTATTAGACTACACCATGTATGGATCACAATTCTTCTCGTCCTCCGTTTAGGGATGAAGCTTACGATTAAGATCTTTGTTAAAAACTCTTAAGCCACTTTGGATGGCAGTTTTATAAAATTGGTTAAGAAGTCTTTGCGCTCATAAAATGTTCTTTTTAAGGTTAGACATGGCAAAAACGCGGGCCGATAAATCAGTTTTCTGAGGTACACTCAGTGGTCACCCGATTGTAGGAAAAGCACTAGGTGAGTTTCTACTCTCAATATTTCACGACTAATCGCAACACCCTCGTAAACATCATTTCTATGAATCAGTATGTTGAGGTACAAGAAATCATTTTTGAGATTCTTTTCACTTGGAGTAAACCATTCTTTATGACCAAGGGTTCATGTATCTTCTCATCCACGCATCCCCTTAAGTATAAGGATAAATTCAGAATCAACTCCCTCGTTGTACGAAGAGTTCACTCCCGTTCAAAGATCACACCTTTCGTGAGATTTTCTTTCGGAAATGTAATATAAATTACTTTAAAAACCTATGAATCATGTTATCCTCTTGGAAGGGACTGCTTAAAACATCTATAACACTGAGGTGGTTACTCTATATATTTCTTCCTTCGTTGATTGCAACTATATGTTGTTCTAGTCGATGTTAACCATAACTTCAACATGTAACTGAAAGGATATAGTTACATTATGGAACTATTTCTTTCATTCTATCCAAGGATAAGTTCACATGCAGTATGTTGTGATCGCCATGTTTTCCATTCTATCTGTCAGCTTTATATTGCGACATGAGCGCTCAATGTTTTAGATGAGTTTGGTAACATTCATGATGCATTTAATGCATCCAACTTACTGAAGATGCCTATAAGGCTAAAAACATCATCTTTCCTTTTGTGGGTATATATTCAGATGACATATTCATGTTAACAGGGAACGAAATCAATTTATTGATCTTAAGGTTAAGAGATTTAATTAATGGCATATACCTATTCTTACTTTTATACGCCCAAGTATCTTTTAAGGTAAATAACTCACTTCTGAGCCTACGAGTCTCTTGAAACTTTGATACGCTCCTTCTTTTTCAAATTCGGTACCGTTGTTGGCCACTCCTCAAAATTTCGTAACGAAATTTCATTAACAGGTGGGTAATGTAACGACCCGACTTTTTCGACTTACATTTATGTGCTCTATACTTTCACGAAACTGCGTATTTGTGCGTACTAAGCTAGTTTATGCTCTGCGATCTTTATTCATGATTAATTACTTTCGTTAATGTCTTAAAACGTGCTATTAAGTGTTTAATCACTAAAATTGATCCTCGAATGCTTTTACGACCGTTAGTGTCACTTGACGTTTAAAGCAAGCTACGTACTTGGTACACGTTTAACTTTTGTCATAATTGGAATATTATGACTACGTAATACTAATTGTTATTTTCTAATGACAATTACTTGGCTTATTGGTTGCTTAATTATGCTTAGTAATTTACTAATGCACACTAGTTAGTCTTAGTGGAATTTCTACCTTATTGGACTTAAGCCCACCCTACTCTAGCTAATGGACTTTTAAATTAGCCCAACTTTAATAAGTTTATGACCCATATAAATGTAAGACAAAAACCCATTAATATGAGCCAACATACTAGCATTTTTGTTAACCATTACCATACATGTTGCATGGGATCCCAACAATAAGCACCACCTTTAGACCACCACCATACAAAAAGCAAAAAGGTGTCCCCTTGTCCCCCCCATTTGGCCGCCGGTTTTGGAAGACCACCACCACCACCACCACCACACTATATATACAAGCCTCATTCACCCATTTCACACTTGATCTCATTCACATTTTACACACACTTGCTCTCTAATTCTTTCTCTAGTCTTTCTCACAATAAAAATTGTAAGTTTTAAATTTTCTTCTTCTTCTCTTCTTCTTATACACGACATCATCATCATCTTCATAAGATCAAGCTTTTTAGCTTCTTGATCTTGTTATATCTTGAAGATTCAAACTTTGATTTGAATCCTTCAAGAACATGAAAGATTCAAGCTTTCTAGCTTTGAATCTTCATTATTTTAATGGATCTAAGCGTTATAGCTTAAGATCACTTTATTTTTGTTAAAAGATCAAAACTTGTGTTTATGATCTTCATGTAACTTGTAGATCTAGCCTTTTGCTTTAAGGATCTTCAAGAAAATTAAAGATCCAAGATTTCTAGCTTAGGGTTTCATTATTTTGTTTAGATCTTAGCTTTTTAGCTTATGGTCTCATTACTTTCACTAGATTTTAGCTTTCTAGCTTATGGTCTCATTAATCTTGTAAAGATCCAAGCTTTCTAGCTTAGGGTTTATTAATACTTGAGATCTAAGTTATTATTGTAGATCTCACTTACTTGGAACCTTTTTATGGTGATAAAAATCAAGTCTTCATCATCTCATATGATGAAGATGCATAGACTTGTATCAAAAGGACAAAGGTTGAAGCTTTATTGTGTTTATGCAATAAAGAGACAACCTTGATGTTCAAAACTTGTAGAATGTTAGCTTTTACTCTTAGTTGTGTTTTTATGGTTGAAACTTAGTCAAATTGATGCTAAAACATCAAAGAGTTATACACTTGAAGCTTACACGCATCAAGGATGAGAACCGTGATGAGCATCAAGCATCAAGAAACCCACCAGAGCACTTGTTTGCTTATTTTCGGGGCCTGATCAGACTCCTGGGACTTCTGGAAAATTGATTTTCAGATAGTTCGGTTCGAGTAGATGATTTTTTGTTCAAGAGTCGCCTAAATCTGATATACGGTTTAGGATTTATAGCATTCCGAAAATCACTACGCCTTTGTAACGACGTGCTGAAAATTCTGACCTACTCGCGCTTGAACCGTCTCCACGGTCAAACGACATCGAGTTAGGATCTGAAATTTGGATAGCGGTACAAGGACTCACATACGGAGCCTTGGCCACTGACCACGCATCTTTTCGGTTTGTATAGTGGTCGTAGCAGCTGTCCGAAGTCAGCCTTTGTTTCGATCTCTATTCTTGTTGAAAATATACTTTATCTTTTACGAATGATGATGATGATGATGATGATGATGATACTTAAGACTTAATTTATTCACTTTTAAACTTTTGGGTACAAATTACTGACCTAGTAACCTTTGACTTAGGTTGAGAACCTTTCGGACCGACTTACTACTTGCATACTTTTCATAGCGATTTTTACCGCACATTCACTGTGAGTTATAGCTTCCCTTTTTACTTTACTATTTTTGGGACTGAGAATACATGCGCTTTTTATGTTTTACATACTAGACACGAGTACTTAAACTTTATATATGTGTGGGTGACATAACGGTACAAAGATTCCCCTTAGCTCGGTAACGTTTAGTCATTAGTTTATGAACCGGTGAACGCGAATCTTAGATATGGATCCATAGGGTTTGACATCCCCACTCGGGCTAGTCGCGCTAGCATTCAATGGGTGTTTAATACTTCGTAAACAGACGCACTCTCCAAGTGTACTTTTAGGGGCTAATATTACGTTAAGTTAGTTACCGGGTGCCCACGGATAAGCATATACTTTATCATACTGTTTTGAAACGCTGGTTGAAGCACTGAAATCTCGTGGTCTACATTACATTACTCATTACAAACAAACTATAGCTCACCAACATTCGTGTTGACTTTTTAAGCATGTATTTCTCAGGTGCTTAGACGTTGTTGCTTTCGCTGTTAGACTTGCTGTTATATTCTTGGGGTTATAGACTTGGTGTTACAGACTCGCTGTGTTAGACTTCCGTTGCATTGTTTAGTGATGTCTCAAGCATGGAACTTTTACTTTGCATTCACAACTTATGTTATTTACGAGCTACGGTTTTGTAATGACCTTTGTGTCACGTACTTATGTTACTGCTCTCTATTCGTAGAAGCACATTATCTTTTGTAAAACATTTGACGTTGGTAAAAACGTCACCTTTTCATGAATGCAAAACTTGTTTTTTTTAAACAGCATATAGTATTATACCATGTAATGGACCTGTTGTTGATGATCCGTACACAATGGTTTTGTACGGGGCGTCACAATGTGTGAATCTGAGTACAGCTTATTATCCTCAGATAGATGGTCAGAGTGAACGAACGATACAGAAGACGTTAGAGGATATGTTGAGAACATGTGTATTAGAATATGGTGGTTCGTGGGATACATATTTGTCGTTGGTTGAATTCGTGTATAACAATTCTTATCATTCGAGCATAGGAATTCCGCCTTACGAAATGTTGTACGGCCGTCGTTGCAGAACTCCGACTTGTTGGTTAGAAGCTCGAGAGAAACAGTTTGTTGTTCCCGAAATTGTTCAAATGACAGCCGAAAAAGTTGCTATTGCGCGAGAAAAGTTGAAGGCTGCTAGAGATTGACAAAAGATGTATGCAGATCAGCGTAGACGTTCGATAACTTTTAGTGTGGGTGATCGTGTGTATCTTAAGGTTTTACTGTGGAAAGGGGTTATCAGATTTGGCAAACGTGGTAAGCTTGCGCCAAGGTATATTGGGCCGTTTCCAATTAGTGAGATTCTGAATGACCAGATAGTTATGTTAGATCTTCCTTCTGAGTTAGCCGGTATTCATAAAACCTTCAACGTGTGTTATTTGCGTAAGTGTAAAGTCGATGACGAGACACAGATTGTACTGCTGGTAGATTTGATAGGTGATTTGAATAACAAGTTAGTTGAGGAACCAATTCGAGTGGTCGACAGAAAGGTTACTAAGTTAAGAAAGATAGAGATCCCAATGGTTTTAGTAGAATGGAAACACAGTTTAGGGTCTAATTTGACATGGGAGACAGAAGAGTTGATGAAGACCCATTACCATCATCTGTTTGACCAAGACCAGATTCCGAGGACGGAATCTCTTTAGGGGGTGGATTTGTAACAGACTGAAACCAGGGTTAGAAGTAAGATTACTAAATTGCCCTTAGATTTATATTTTTGTTTAAAATATGCTTTTATTTTAATAATATGTTTATTATTAATTGAATATGTGGTTAAGACCAGTTTGTGACAAGAGTCACAGAAATGGTTCGTTTGTTGAATTTGGACTCCGTTAGGGTTGCCAAATTAAGTACGAAAGATATTAGATAACAGGTAAATACCCGTGTGTTATGGGGTATGGGTTTTAATTCCCGCTTAAGGAGTAATCTGGACACTTCTTGTCCGTTTTCCCTAAATTGAGAAACAAGAACGTACCTAACTCCTTGATATTGCTCAAAATGAACATATATTTATTCGCAATATCTCTCCTAAATAATAGGTTTTCATATGTAATTGTATCATATTTCCATTTTAATTGTATAAATAAATAAAAGTGAAGACGGAGTACTATAATGAAGATTAAAGAAGAAAATGGTCAAAAACGCTCAACGTATAAGTGATGTTCCAAGATGTACAAATTATACTCCAAAAGATACAAGCAACAGTGCACGGGGTACAAGAAGCCAAAGCATGCAAAGGGAGCTTCTCTATTTTCGGATCAGAATTAGAGGAGTATGACATAACCTGCACAATGATTATTAAATAATAATATAAAATAAATTACAAAATTTGGTCAAGATCCATAAGGTGGTGCTTTTAAGATTAAATATCCAAAAGAAAATAAAGGAGGGTCATGATCGGGTCTTCCAACAAGCTTTTATGGAGTATATTAAGATGGAAGACACAAGTAATAAACAAATAATAAATCATTGTGGGCTGCTACTTTTATGGAGTTAATAAATCAAAAGAAATAAACATTACTAAAAATATGGGATCAATGGGTCAAGCACGATCAATTTACGGAGTATAATAAGAAAAGAATTGAAGTAGTGGCAGAAAATGGGGTCTTGTAATAATTTAACTAAGGAGTATTAATAGAGGAGACTAAGTTCCAAGAGTTAAGAAGTTACATTCTCTCACACACATACGATTTATATTCTATTTTGTAATTCCCAAGTTTCAGATTGTGTTCTGTAATATCAATTTGTACGGGTGTTGTAATTTGAAGTTTTCTACCGCGTTGAATTAATGGAAGCTAAGAACTTTTGTGTAAGTTTTATTTATCCTTTTACCATGTCTAGTAATTAATTTGTTATTATGCTTATTTAACCAAAGTAGTTATGATGTTTGACTAAAAATAGGAAATGGGTTAATTTAATTTGTACAACGGTTAATATTTAGATAAAGAACGACCTTAAGGAAGATTGGGGTTTTAACTATTAATGGGTATGGTAAAATAATTAAGTGACAACTTGTTAAATTACCACTATTTATAATTTAATATATGTATAAATAATCACATACGTTGACCGGACACGGAAGACGGGTTATTTATATATATGGTAAATTATTCATTGAAACACGTGAATGGATTAATGGTTAAAAGACTAGTTAAAATTAAGGTGGGTTACATTCAGTGACAACTGGTGTAATTATTGACATACGTGACAACCGCGTCAAACCATCTAAATAGTAATTAGTTAGAATATTTAACTGTGGTTACAAGATAAAATGACGAGGACACTCGCATTTGATGCTTGTCATTATAGGACTGCACTGGACAACTCCAGGTGGACATATTAAATATTCTACGAGTATAAAGGAAAATTAACCCAGGGTAAAAAGTAAAAAGTAAAAGTCAAACATCGTAACTACGGAAGTTAAATAAGCATAATACTCTTTTTATTGTATTTTCATCTCATTTAGTTAAAGTTACTTTTATTTACCACAGTAATTTTTATTTACTTTTTTGCTACAATTTTGTTTAATTTTACTGTCATGTTGTTAATATTAAAAAGAAAAGCCAAAAAGACAAACCGGTCTTTAAATGCAACGACTCGAATGCCAATAATAATCTTGATGAACTCAACGACTCGAATGCAACGTCTTTTGAAATATGTCATGAATGACTCCAAGTAATATCTCTAAATGAGCAAATGCACAGCGGAAGATTTCTTTCATACCTGAGAATAAACATGCTTTCAAGTGTCAACCAAAAGGTTGGTGAGTTCATAAGTTTATCGTAAACAATAAAATTCATCATTTTGATAGACCACAAGATTCAAATACAGTACACCTATCTCGTGTACGAAACCATTTTCATAAATCTTAGTAACCGTACACATATCTCGTGTACAAAAATATCATACACATAACCTGTGTATAAAATCATTCTCTCGATACATAACATTCACTTTTCATTCATTGCTTGGCTTGGTAACCGACCTTAACATATAATGCGCATAAATAATATCCCCAAAATAGAACATCTCGTCTGTATAATATATAAACTTCGAAGTACTAAACACCACGCCCACTAGCTCTTCCGTCTAGTGAACATTATGGGTGGGGGTGTTAAACCCGATAGCTACCTTTAGGATTCGCGTGAATTAGGGCCATACCCGATTCTAATTCTTAGGTTACCAAGCAATAATAATCAGGGGAAATATTCACAACAATTAGTGGCAATTATAACGTCCAACTAATTCAATAATAATCCACAGAACTTCCGTCTGCATAATAATTCATTCGAGGAATGTTTTGTTTGTGTCAATCTCGTTAAACATTTATAAAAGCATTTCATGTATTCTCGGTTCAAAATATATTTCAAAAGTATTTAAAAAAGCAGTTATAAAAACAGCGCATGTATTCTCAGTCCCAAAAATGTAAAGAGTAAAAGGGAATCAAATGAACTCACGATACGATATTTTTAGTAAAAATATGCATACGACGGAACTGAACAATGCAAGGTTGGCCTCGAATTCACGAACCTTAAAGAAGTAGCCCTTAAAAATGCCCAAGTCCGGGTTTGAACCCGCGACGTCCCGCTAACCCGATAACAACCTAACCCATTCCTCTGTCTCCGCTTTTCTGTTATATTCACTAATTTATATTCTTTTATCTCATCATCGTCAACATCAACTTTATCATCATCATCGCTAATCATAACATCATCACACTCATCATTTTATCATCATCTTACATCATCTTCGTGATCATCATCACGATCATCATTTAACAACATCATAATCATATCATCTTCATCGCCAATATCATTATAACGTTCAATTTTTATCCTAATCTACCCGTCATCATCTTCATTATCAATTATGATTCGCTTATCACTATTACCATTATATCATCTATATCAATACGGTTATTATAATCATAATCGTATATCATAATTATCCCTCCATAATCCTAACATCATCTAGCTATTATCATTCTCAACTAACATTTCCAACCTTTCGATCATAACCATCTATATCATTATCATTCGTGTACATAGTCATAATATCATTCTTCTTAAAATCATACACCCATCATCATCTTTCATCTCGTCGTTATTACATCAACGATATTCATCATGCACTAAACCGAAACCAAAAGCAATAGTAAAGAGTTGCTGTAATTTGAACTGAGAACCTAGTGGGTTCGTGAACATGACCCAACAGAGAAATAAGTCTCGGCCCAAATAGAGACACTAGTCCACGGCCCAACTGAAACTTTAAATGAATCTCGGCCCACCATATACCCAAATATATGGCTCAATAGTAACTTCATAACTCCAATCGGTTAATAAGTCTAATAAAAACCTGCTAACAATCCACCCTTTCACGACCCAAAAGAAAAGAAAAAAAAAATACAACGACTCCTTTGTATTCCATTATGGTCGACTATGAAGCCCCATGTCCCACTTGCATAATTGAATTTGCTGTAAGATACTAACATATTTATCCAAATTGTCAAGCACACCTTTTTAATTTTCCCCTTTGTCTCCCACTTAATCGGCCAGAAAGATAAAAGGAAGAAAAAAAATATGTAGTCTTTATCAACTTCTTCTTTGTTGTTTATTTTCAATATTCCTCATCTTATATCTAAAATCATCGTAACTGTACAGGAAAAGAAGGTAACAACAGCAACAATAACTATGGTGGGTGGTTTCATAGCGAATAGAAATAGAAGAAAGAAGGAAAAATGCATAACTGTAGCGGTGGTTGTTCGATGTTCTTGGGTGGTGAAGGTGGTTCTTGATGGGAGTTTGAACTCGCAAACAATAGCAACAAAAGTAATGATTGGGGCGGTTGTATCAGTGGTGAGGTGATGATTGAGAAAAAGAGGAAATAAAACGATGAAGGTGGTAGCAGAGGTGGTGGTTTCTAGGCCACCGGAGGTGTTGGAGGTTGTGAGATGACGGATGGGAGTGTGTTAGAAGATGACCAATGGTTTGTGGTGGTTTATTCATCGTGAGGTGGTGGTTGATCGAAACAAAAACAAATGGGTTGATAGACGGTATGTTGGTGGGTGTTGTTTAATTGAATACAAAGTGTATATTTATAAATCTATTACTATATCTAACAAATGGGTTTATTTTGGTTTGTCAACGAAAAAAGAAACTAAGGTGATCGGATAATATGGTGATGAATATCGTGAGTAGTGGAGTAGAAAGGTGGTGCTCGTTGGTGTTCAAGGTTATGAGGAAGAAAGAAGAAATTGACGGAGAATGATGACATGTCGCCAGAGAATGGAGAGAAATGGTGGTGATGGAAATGGTTTATGGTTTTTGGTCATCGAGCATGTATATTTAAGTATATATAAATATGAGATATGAATATGTAATAATATAAATATAATAATACTTGTGTTGTTGATTGAAAACAGAAAACGTCAATTAACACTATTTCAAATAGTAATCAGAGAATAATTAAAAAGAGTGCAATAGTATAGCTGCCTGAGTTCTTGTATTATGTACCGACAGTTTTCACGGACTGTGTATCGTGCACTATTTGAAATCAGTGGCGAATAAAAGTCTTCGGAAAAATCCCAAATTTTTAAATTAACTATATTTATTTATTTTGGTCATTATGGTATAAAATTCGATCATTATTTTGTTAAATAAAAATTACATCAACTGTCCCTCTCATTTATGGGTGAAATATAAAAAGTGTTAAAACTTAACAAATAGTTCCCAAATACATTTTTAATAAGCCTAAAATTTATAGAACTCATTTTCGTATCATCGTTTATTTTAAAATTACATAAGTTTGAGTTTAACTTGCTTAATATCAATCGAAACATCAAACGAATATTACAATCATTTAATATTTATTTTTAATATACTTTATTTATATATAGATATGTTTTAAATAATAATTATTGTAATATCCTATTTTTATTTTATTAATTTTTAATATCAACAACATATAATACTTCAAATTATATTTTGAATTATTATTTATATATACATACACACATATCTATTTACAATTAATTATTCGTGAATCGTCGAGAGCAGTCGAAGGTCAAATGATTTCATAACATAGTTCAAAGATTTTGAAATTCAATTTAGTAGACTTTGCTTATCATGTTGAAACCATATAGAGATTAAGTTTAAATTTGGTCAAAAATTTCAGGGTCGTCACAGTACCTACCCATTAAAGAAATTTCGTCCCGAAATTTGATCGAGGTTGTCACGGCTAACAATAAAAATGTTTTCGTGAAGAAACTGAGTTGATAAATAGAGTTTTATCATCATTGAGTAATATGGATAAAACAATTTGTTTAGGTGAAGAGTACGAGTGAAGCTATCACGAAAGAGTGAAATGAATAAATGCAGATTCATTTTAACCGATGACGTAGTCACGGTTGATTTCCGAAATTCAAGGAATTTAAGAAAATCTTCTAATAAAAAAGAAAATATAATAGCACGATTTATTAGCAAACTGTTGGAATTACAGTAGAAGGAAAATATCAAGGAAATATTTCCGTGATATGCTTAGAGATTAAGTAAAATGAAAGAGTCGTGTAACATGGTTCATGATGTGAGTGTGATCTGTGACTCATCACGTTCCATTAGAAACTCAGCATGACTTACTGTAATATAATCACGTTGATCAAGTGTCATTATATTTTACTAACTCATGCTTCAGTTCCCAACACTACTTCAAAAACATTCATACTTTAAACTCGAAGGTTTCAGAAATTTTAGAAACTGAAACAGTTTCTTCTATGATGTAATACAGATATCGCAGAGAGATAAATAATATCGGACAAGAATATTTATGAAAATATCTTCAGAAATATTGAGGATATTTATAAAGAAAGATACGATGATATCTTAGAATTTCAGAATCAAATTGTGATAAAGAAATTTATTCACGATGATTTAGAGCGATTAAGGAGTAAGGTATTTGCTAAAGATTTCATCAGAAACGGAATCATCAAGATTCTTTATGTACAAGTTTAGTCCTTGTGATTTGTTCAGAGTCTCCTTCATGGTTCGCTCAATCCATTTTCCAGTTCCAACTTTACTGAGCTTTGCCAACATACTATTCTTTATCATCACTTTCGACTGTTAAGGTCGTTTACAGTTTTTTGCTGCTTCATTCAACTTTTTCAGCATTTCAAGTATTGATTCGTAGACTGGGTGCTTTTCAGAATTTCAGAATGAAAGATCATAATTCTAAGAGGTAAATGTTATATGTATACATATAACTGTTGATGTAGAAACACTACGAGATTCGAAATACTGATTGCTGATTCTCAGTAATTGGTATGGCAATTCTCGTTACCAGATGTAGATGAGAATATGATGAGACTTCAATAGATAAATATAGTGATTCGTCGGAGGGATTTAAGCTAAAGAGCAACGAGGTTGCTGGTACGTCTGCTGGTAATAAGATGGAATATAAAAGGTTCCCCGGTAGCAATAAAAGAGCACGCATATATATCAAGGTTATAATAAGGTTGTTTCGAACGAAAATCGAAGTTGACTTGTTGGAGCTGTGACAAGATTGGCTAATTTGAAAAGGAATTGCAAAGTTATTTTCGGTAATAACAATGCCAAAGGAGCTAGCACAGATACATGTTAAACATTTACTCAAGTTCCTAGAGTTTTTCAGGTGTATAACTATATGCATAAATCTTTCCTTCCGTAGATGAAGTGCAGTTGGTTCATCCCCTCGATTGAGGTGTTTTCAAGAATTATGAAAGGTTTGAACGCATATTGTAATCATCAAGATACAAATGAGGTTTAAGATGAAATCAAGTGGCAAACTTGAAGAAATGTTTAGTTTCATATGTTATAATCAATATTTTAATTCATTTTAATTGTCCAATGTCATTAGTCCATAGTTAGGAGTCCACAATTAGTAGTTCAACATTTATATATAGTTTAATATATAATATTCGAATTAATTATTACGTGTCGTGACCTGTTATATACATGTCTCAGACTCGATCACAACTCAAAGTATATATATTATTTAGAATCAACCTCAACCCTGTATATCTAACTCAAGCATTACTGCATATAGAGTATCTATGGTTATTCCAAATAATATATATAGATGCGTCGATATGATATGTCAAAACCTTGTATACGTGTCCCGATATTTAAAGTGCGTAAAATAAATAACAGAAATTAAATGACGATAAATAAAATTGTGAGGATTTAAATTACGATAAATAAATTGCGATAATTAAATTGCGATAAATAAATTGCGATAATAAAATGTAATACGGAATTAATCAGTTAGCTAGGAACAGTTAGCTGGGAACAGTTAGCTAGGATACTTATCAAAATTCTTCTCATAGTTAAATTGTTTGTTTCTAACAAATTTTAATTTTTTTTGTCCAATGTTTTCTTCATTATGCCATTTGTCTGATTATGATAGGTCAAAATCCAAATATGAAATTGAATGAAAAAGGTTATTCTGCGGTGAACGGATACATATATCGGTGGTTGTAAGTAGGATAGTAAATGACTGTTGAATCAGCTTCGACGAATGTACAGTGTAACTTATTAAGGTGAAATCTAAATATTCCTCGGGTATTACCTACCCGTTAAAAATTTTCACCATTAACAGTTTGTACAAAAGAATTTT
Source organism: Rutidosis leptorrhynchoides (assembly GCF_046630445.1). Classification (NCBI taxonomy): domain Eukaryota; kingdom Viridiplantae; phylum Streptophyta; class Magnoliopsida; order Asterales; family Asteraceae; genus Rutidosis; species Rutidosis leptorrhynchoides. The sequence continues at coordinate 369,350,629 of NC_092334.1, read as the reverse complement.
TAATTACAATCTTTATGAAAACATATATACATATATATTTTCTTCAGATGTAATCATATATTTAATGAGTTAATATGATATTAAACTCATTTGGTTTACGGTTAGAACTAGAGTACATAATCTCTAAAACATTAGAGGTTACATAAACATCATGTCGAACAAATATAAATGATGTAGAGCGTCATGTAGAACGATGATTATACTCGAGGTACAGAATGAGCTGTTGAGGCATGTGAAGTTGAAACTTGGGTTGTTGGTGGTACTGTTGGTGCCGGCGATGTTGCTGAAGCTGATAAGTTTTGCACCATATTTTCCAAGGCTATAACTCGGGCGCGAAGTTCATTGACTTCTTCTATTATTCCGGGATGATTGTCGGTCTGAACGAGCGGATGAACAAGATTCAGAATTTAAGATAGTATATACTCATGACGAGATACCCTGGAAATGAGAGAAAAAATAGTATTACCAATAGGTTCGCCGGTAAGTGCTTCAGGTTCTTCGCCAAGAGGGCAATGTGGTGGATGGAAAGGATTGCCTTCTTCTTGTCTCCAATGATTAAGGAGGCTACTAACCCATCAGATGAATTGGGGATGGTTGATTGGTTGATTCATTCTAGTGACGTTGCCTCCGGAGCTTAGGTGAACATCCATGTCGGAATAGCTGTCGGGTTCCGAAGAACTTGAACGAGTGACGAGTCCCATTTCGTACTTTCGAATAAAGGATTTTCAATATGAAATGATTTTTGGCTATCGGATGGTATTCTAATTACATAGAATATCTATATATATAGAACAAAAGATTTCGTAGATTACGGAGGAATTTACGGCATATGTCAGGAAAATCTACAGTAACAGATACGCTAGGATATGAATTTTGTCTATACACTATTCATGCAATCAATGCAGTAAGATGTGTCTAGACTAGGAATGATAAGCAGGTAATTTCCTAAGGATGATAAGTAGATGATTTTCGACATGAAATGATAAGCAAAACTTTTGACATGCAGACACGGTCGAAGTTCAGACTCACTAATGCATCTTAACAACTATCAGTTAGACACACTAATGCAAGACCTGGTTCGCTAAGACCACCGCTCTGATACCACCTGAAGCCACCCGTCCTAATCCATCTGGACGAATACATTATATTTGGTTACATCGCGAGGTACTTGACCTCTTACAAACATTGCATTCGTTTTTTTAAAAGACATACTTTCATTACATCGAAAGTTGACGGCATGCATATCATTTCATAATATATCCAACTATAATTGACTTAATAATAATCTTGATGAACTCAATGACTCGAATGCAATGTCTTTTGAAATATGTCATGAATGACTCCAAGTAATATCTCTAAATGAGCAAATGCACAGCGGAAGATTTCTTTCATACCTGAGAATAAACATGCTTTCAAGTGTCAACCAAAAGGTTGGTGAGTTCATAAGTTTATCGTAAAAAATAAAATTCATCATTTTGATAGACCACAAGATTCAAATACAGTACACCTATCTCGTGTACGAAACCATTTTCATAAATCTTAGTAACCGTACACATATCTCGTGTACAAAAATATCATACACATAACCTGTGTATAAAATCATTCTCTCGATACATAACATTCACTTTTCATTCATTGCTTGGCTTGGTAACCGACCTTAACATATAATGCGCATAAATAATATCCCCAAAACAGAACATCTCATCTGTATAATAGATAAACTTCGAAGTACTAAACACCACACCCACTAGCTCTTCCGTCTAGTGAACATTCTGGGTAGGGGTGTTAAACCCGATAGCTACCTTTAGGATTCGCGTGAATTAGGGCCATACCCGATTCTAATTTTTAGGTTACCAAGCAATAATAATCAGGGAAAATATTCACAACAATTAGTGGCAATTATAACGTTCAACTAATTCAATAATAATTCACAGAACTTCCGTCTGCATAATAATTCATTCGAGGAATATTTTGCTTGTGTCAATCTCGTCAAATATTTATAAAATAATTTCATGTATTCTCAGTTCAAAATATATTTCAAAAACATTTAATAAAGCAGTTATAAAAACAGCGCATGTATTCTCAGTCCCAAAAATGTAAAGAGTAAAAGGGAATCAAATGAACTCACGATACGATATTTTGTAGTAAAAATATGCATACGACGGAACTGAACAATGCAAGGTTGGCCTCGAATTCACGAACCTTAAAGAAGTAGCCCTTAAAAATGCCCAAGTCCGGGTTTGAACCCGCGACGTCCCGCTAACCCGATAACAACCTAACCCATTCCTTTGTCTCTGCTTTTCTGTTATATTCACTAATTTATATTCTTTTATCTCATCATCATCAACATCAACTTTATCATCGTCATCGCTAATCATAATATCATCACACTCATCATTTTATCATCATCTTACATCATCTTCGTGATCATCATCACGATCATCATTTAACAACATCATAATCATATCATCTTCATCGCCAATATCATAATAACGTTCAATTTTTATCCTAATCTACCCGTCATCATCTTCATTATCAATTATGATTCGCTTATCACTATTACCATTATATCATCTATATCAATACGGTTATTATAATCATAACCGTATATCATAATTATCCCTCCATAATCCTAACATCATCTAGCTATTATCATTCTCATCTAACATTTCCAACCTTTCGATCATAACCATCTATATCATTATCATTCGTGTACATAGTCATAATATCATTCTTCTTAAAATCATACACCCATCATCATCATCTTTCATCTCGTCGTTATTACATCATCGATATTCATCATGCACTAAACCGAAACTAAAAGCAATAATAAAGAGTTGCTGTAATTTGAACTGAGAACCTAGTGGGTTCGTGAACATGACCCAACAGAGAAATAAGTCTCAGCCCAAATAGAGACACTAGTCCACGGCCCAACTGAAACTTTAAATGAATCTCGGCCCACCATATACCCAAATATACGGCCCAATAGTAACTTCATAACTCCAATCGGTTAATAAGTCTAATAAAAACCTGCTAACAATCCACCCTTTCACGACCTAAAAGAAAAAAAAAACGACTCCTTTGTATTCCATTATGGTCGACTATGAAGCCCCATGTCCCACTTGCATAATTGAATTTGCTGTAAGATACTAAGATATTTATCCAAATTGTCAAGCACACCTTTTTAATTGTCCCTTTTGTCTCCCACTTGATCGGCAAGAAATATAAAAGGAAGAAAAAAAATATGTAGTCTTTATCAACTTCTTCTTTGTTGGTTATTTTCAATATTCCTCATCTTATATCTAATATCATCGTAACTGTACAGGAAAAGAAGGTAACAACAGCAACAATAACCATGGTGGGTGGTTTCATAGCGAATAGAAATAGAAGAAAGAAGGATAAACGCGTAACTGTAGCGGTGGTTGTTCGATGTTCTTGGGTGGTGAAGGTGGTTCTTGATGGGAGTTTGAACTCGCAAACAACAGCAGCAGAAGTAATGATTGGGGCAGTTGTATTAGTGGTGAGATGATGATTGAGAAAAAGAGGAAATAAAACGATGAAGGTGGTAGCAGAGGTGGTGGTTTCTAGGCCGCCGGAGGTGTTGGTGGTTGTGAGATGACGGATGGGAGTGTGTTAGAAGATGACCGATGGTTTGTGGTGGTTTCTTCATCGTGAGGTGGTGGTTGATCGAAACAAAAACAAATGGGTTGATAGATGGTATGTTGGTGGGTGTTGTTTAATTGAATACAAAGTGTATATTAATATATCTATTACTATATCTAACAAATGGGTTTATTTCGGTTTGTCAACGGAAATAGAAACTAGGGTGATCGGATAATATGGTGATGAATATCATGAGTAGTGGAGTAGAAGGGTGCTGCTCGTTGGTGTTCAAGGTTATGAGGAAGAAAGAAGAAATTGACGGAGAATGATGACATGTCGCCAGAGAATGGAGAGAAATGGTGGTGATGGAAATGGTTTATGGTTTTTGGTCATCGAGCATGTCTATTTAAGTATATATAAATATGAGATATGAATATGAATATGTAATAATATAAATATAATAATACTTGTGTTGTTGATTGAAAACAAAAAATGTCAATTAACACTATTTCAAATAGTAATCAAAGAATAATTAAAAAGAGTGCAATAGTATAGCCGCCTGAGTTCTTGTATTATGTACCGACAGTTTTCACGGACTGTGTATCGTGCACTATTTGAAATCAGTGGCGAATAAAAGTCTTCGGAAAAATTCCAAAATTTTAAATTAACTATATTTATTTATTTTGGTCATTATGGTATAAAATTCGATCATTATTTTATTAAATAAAAATTACATCAACTGTCCCTCTCATTTATGAGTGAAATATAAAAAGTGTTAAAACTTAACAAATAGTTCCTAAATACATTTTTAATAAGCCTAAAATTTATAGAACTCATTTTCGTATCATCGTTTATTTTAAAATTACATAAGTTTGAGTTTAACTTGCTTAATATCAATCAAAACATTAAACGAGTATTACAATCATTTAATATTTATTTTTAATATACTTTATTTATATATAGATATGTTTTAAATAATAATTATTGTAATATCCTATTTTTATTTTATTAATTTTTAATATCAACAACATATAATACTTTAAATTATATTTTGAATTATTATTTATATATACATGCACACATATCTATTTACAATTAATTGTTCGTGAATCGTCGAGAGCAGTCGAAGGTCAAATGATTTCATAACATAGTTCAAAGATTTTGAAATTCAATTTAGTAGACTTTGCTTATCATGTCGAAACCATATAGAGATTAAGTTTAAATTTGGTCAAAAATTTCCGGGTCGTCACAGGTAAAAAGTAAAAAGTAAAAGTCAAACATCGTTACTACGGAAGTTAAATAAGCATAATACCCTTTTTATTGTATTTTCATCTCGTTTAGTTAAAGTTATCTTTATTTATCACAGTAATTTTTATTTACTTTGTTGCTACAATTTAGTTTAATTTTACTGTCTTGTTGTTAATATTAAGCATAATACTCTTTTTATTGTATTTTCATCTCGTTTAGTTAAAGTTACTTTTATTTACCACAGTAATTTTTATTTACTTTGTTGCTACAATTTAGTTTAATTTTACTGTCTTGTTGTTAATATTAAAAAGAAAAGCCAAAAAGACAAATCGGTCGTTAAACGGTAAATCCCCCAAAGTTACTAAAATTACTATATATTACTAAATCTAACTTAGTTACTTAATTTACCTAGATAACCTAGTAAAGCACCTAATAAAAGTGTCCATGGATCGATCTCCCGGACTTTACCTTAGCTATATTACTATACGATAGGTATACTTGCCTAGTGTGTTTTAGTTTAATTTTAGGTAATTTCCTGTAGTAAATAATATAAAACTGATTACCGTTTCGTACACCACTAAAAAAACACATCAAGTTTCTGGCGCCGCTGCCGGGGACACTTTTTGTGTCCAATAGGGTATTTAGGATTAAATTTTGTAAATATAATTTTTAGATAATTGTAATTAGTAATTAGCAGTAAAAAAAACGTAAAATGTATTGTTTGTAATGTAAACTTGTGAAGTAACTTGGTGTGTATGAGTGAGATGTCAGGGAATCTTTTCAACTCCCCATGTGTTTGTGTACTGTAAACTCCCCACACTTTGTACAAAATGTGTCAGGGAATCTTTTAGTTCTCCAACACTATCCCCATGTGTTTGATCTTTAAAAAAAAAAAGACTCGAAGTAGATTATAGGACATAAAGATTATTTTTTTTTAGTTTATAGGACCTATATAAAATTTTTTTTTTTTTTTTGTTCATTGTAATTGTGTAAATTGAAACTTGGTCAGTAGGAGTATAACTTAACACTTATAATACATATATATATGTGACAAAATTAAAATAATCGGACGCGGTACATGTGCATGTCTCTTTGTAAAAATGAGTTTTTCCCTTTGAACTTTGTGTAGTGTGTGTTGATTAAAGTGTAAGAGTAAATTAAAATTGTTTGTTAGTGCATAAAAAAAATTTTCTTCTCATACTTGGTTGTGTATTGAGTGTTAAAAAAATGAATTTTTATTATTATGGATTGAAAATCGAGTTTTAGAATATTTTGAATTTGGTGTCACGGTTTGAAAAAAAAAAGGTTGAACATGCACTCGGTATCACACACCTCTAGTGTAGTAGTTAGATAAATTTAAAACATAAAGCGCACAAGTTTCTAAAAAATAAAAAAAAAATTATAAAAAAAAGAGAAAATTTAGAATCATTTTGTTGGGAACAATCGATGTTTGCTCCTTGAAACTTGAGTTGGTGGATAGAAGTGTAGATATAATTTTATTTTATTTATTTTTTTTATTTTTTTTATCGAGTATATGTATGTGTGTCAGTCTCTATACTAACCTTGGATTCCTATTTGTCTGTCCCATTTGTCTGTCACTAGATTTGTGATTGTAAAAAAAAACACTAATACAAGGTACAAAATAATTACTATTACTATATTACTATAACTATAAATAAGAAGGAAGTAAATTGGGAGTTTTTGGGTACTGTGATTGAGCATGAGACAGTGTACTAATACTATATTAATTCTCTGTATATAGAAAAAGATCCTGACTCAAAACTTCCTCTTTTCATACCACTTTTTCATTCTTTATTAAATTAGAGTTAAGTGTTTAATTATTTTTAAATCAGGTTTTTAATTAGCTTTAATTAATTAGATATTTTAGGATAATTCGTATTAAAATATAAAGATTAGTTTATAAAATATAAAATTAGTTTAAATAATAAATATAATAAAATAATTTTTTTCTCTAGTTATCATTTTTAGTTTAAATAGAATTTTTAAATTAATAAATTAGGAATTTTTATAAGATATAGATAATTCTTAGTTGTAATAGGTTATGAATGTTCAAATTGAAAAAATCACCAATACGTTCACCACCTGTAACACGATCTAGGAATCTAGCTAATCTCACTTCGATAAACTTTTCGTTAGGATCATCATCGAATCGTGCGTCCTCACCGATTCATCTTTCCGAAAACCCGATTTACGAACCAGAAGCAATCATTGAGCATCCGAAGATTGTCGAGGAAGAAACCATTAAATCAGAATCCTCTAGTGATTCAGATTCTACAAATTCAATCATGGAAAATCAGGAACCTCTAAGTATGGAAGATCGAATGAGAGCCACACGCACTGGCCAAGGTCATGCCATTACTCAACCAGACATTAATGCGCCAGATTATGAAATCAAAGGACAAATTCTACACATGGTAACTAATCAGTGTCAATTTAGTGGTACGCCATAAGAAGATCTAAACGAACATCTTCGAACCTTTAAAAGGATCTGTACTCTATTTAAAATTAGAGAAATTGAGGATGAACAGATCTATCTCATGTTGTTTCCCTGGACTCTAAAGGGATAAGCCAAAGATTGGTTAGAATCGTTACCTGAAGGAGCGATTAACACATGGGATGTTTTAGTTGAAAAATTTCTTAAACAATTCTTTTCGGCATCTAAAGCCGTGAGACTTCAAGGAGAAATTGTTACGTTCGCGCAAAAGCCAAATGAAACATTATATGAGGCGTGGACAAGATTTGGAAAGTTGTTGAGAGGATATCCTCAGCACGGTTTAGACACTTATCAAATAGTGCAAATATTCTACCAAGGATGCGATGTTGCTACACGAAAAGACATCGACACAGCAGCTGGTGGTTCTATTATGAAAAAAACCGCAACTGAAGCTCACAAAATTATTGATAATACAACATCCCACTCACATGAGTGGCACCAGGAAAAAGATATCTTTCGTTCATCTAAAGCGGCTAGAGCCGATTCTAGCCATGACTTTGATTCCATTTCCGCAAAGTTAGATGCTGTCAATAGACGAATGGAAAAAATGACTAAAGATATTCACGCGATACGAATCAGTTGTGAGCAGTGTGGGGGCCACATTTGACGAAAGATTGTTTCGGTGTTGAGCAAACGATGGAACAATTTGAGAATGTTTCCTACATGAACCAAAGGTCGGGAAATAATTATCAAAATAATTATCAACCGCCAAGGAATAATTTCAACCGACCTTACAACACCCCATACAATCCAAATGGGCCCAACAATAACTCGTATAACCAACAAGGTACTAGCAATCAGCAAAGACCTGGTTTTATTTATAAGCCACCACAAACCGACGAGAAAAAGCCAAACCTGGAGGAAATGATGACAAAGCTCATGGAATCCCAAGCACAGTTTGTTGTATCTCAAAAACAAACTAATGAACAAAACTCGCAATCATTCAGACACCAACAAGCTTCTATCCAAAACTTGGAACAAGAAGTAAGTAACTTAGCAAGGTTAATTGGTGAAAGAAATCCAGGGAGTTTACCGAGCGACACGAATACCAACCCTCGAAACGAAACAGCCAAAGCGATTACCACCTGAAGTGGTTTGACGCTTACGCCACCTGTTATACCAGTCATTTCCGATTATCATGTTCCATCACCACAACCAGAATCAGAGAAGGTGACTGAACCAGTAATTGAGAAAGCTAATGAACAACAAGCTGAAATCCCAGAAGGTTCAGTACGACCTAAACCATACGTTAAACCATATCAACCACCGCTTCCTTACCCGAGCAAACAAAGAAAAGAAAGACTCGAAGCCGAACAGTCAAAGTTTCTTGACATGTTCAAACAAATAAACGTCAATCTTCCTTTCATCGATGTAATTTCAGGAATGCCAAGATATGCGAAGTTTTTGAAAGAACTGATCACAAACAGAAAGAAAATGGAAGAACTTTCAGCTGTCACAATGAATGATGCATGTTCGGCAGTATTATTGAACAAGATACCCGAAAAACTCTCCGACCCCAGAAGTTTCACAATTCCATGTTTAATGGGTAGTCTTGATTCAATAAGAGCATTAGCAGACTTAGGTGCTAGTATTAACTTAATGCCTTATTCATTATACGTTAAACTAGGCCTTGAAGAGTTAAAACCAACGCGAATGAGCATACAACTAGCTGATCGATCAATTAAATATCCTAGAGGGATAATGGAGAATATGCTAGTTAAAATTGGTACTTTAGTATTCCCAGTAGATTTTGTGATTATGGATATGGAAGAAGATTCTCGAGTTCCTCTTATCTTAGGAAGACCATTCTTAAACACGGCTAGAGCAATAATAGACGTGTTTGGTAAGAAATTGACCCTAAGTATAGATGACGAGAGTGTGACCTTTTCTGTTGATAAGGCCATGCAACAACCTCAATCTGCAGATGACGCGTGCTATTATATGCAAACTATAGATGAACATCAAGAATTGTTACAAGAATTTCCAGAATTACAAGGAACGGGCGAATGTTCGTTAGGAGAAGGAACAGAACCAATTGATGAAGCTGAATTATTAGCTACACTCATGGCTAATGAATACGAACCAACAATAGAAGAACTTCAAGTTCTGAAAGAGGAAGACAGATACAGGTACAAATCATCGATTGAAGAACCACCAACATTGGAATTAAAGCCACTTCCAAACCATTTGGAATACGCATATTTGCATGGTGAATTTCAATTACCTGTAATCATCTCATCCTCCCTTTCTGAAATGTAACAACACAAACCAAACCACGTTCGAACCCGCTTAAAGTATCATAAAAAAAAATTTTGTTTGTTCAGCAACTGGCGCGGCGCGCCAGTACCCCGCGCGGCGCGCCGATCTGGTCTATCCAAAAAGTCTTGAAACGTGAAAATGTTTGACCACTTCCCGACCTATTTAGACAAAACTCTTTTCACAACATATTCATATATGAAAAACTAACATGTTCCATTCATAAAAATAAGTTTTACGAGACCGGGTCCACATCGGCCGTTTTACGACTTTCGTACAAAATTCAAGTTTTCAACCACATGATTTTTAACACAAAACAAAGCCGAGCATGGCGATTGGGGATACGCTACTCAATCCTAATCAAATCCAAAAGCAAGCCTTCTAAAGCAACTACGCGAGTCCACTAGTTCTCACGCTTACCCGAGCCACCGCATCCAAGCAAATCTATAAAAATGTAAACAACGAAAGGGTAAGCTAACGCTTAGTGAGTGAGAATATACTACATACATATATATGTATAAAATGGACACGCCACACAAATAACAAATACCGCATACCGAAGCATCCATGTATAAGTCAACTACACTAAGCATACCGTACGATCTCTAAGCAACAAGCTAAAGATATCAACAAAGTATAAGTTCACCAACGACGATGTGAACAACGCCAATAAGCTACACCCGGAGGGTTAGCTACAACACAACGATACATTAATATACATAGAACAATATATAAATGAATAAGGTTAACCCCTTAACCCATTACCGAATACCAAAACTCCACCATGAAGATTGGTCAAACTACACGAGTCTTAGTAATCCGAAACCACACGAGATTACCATCTTCAAAGACAACATCGAGGTTGGCCGAACTACACGAGCCTTAGTAATTCGAAACCACACGAGATTACTACCTCAATAAGACGACCGAACTACACGCGTCATCATGAATCCGAACTACACGAGATTCACTTCTCCAATACCAAAACTCACAGTCACGGGATTATAAAATCCACCACATCGGGGTTATCCAAAACCACATCACAATACATGTGATAACGTACACACAAGTGTACACCTCGCCAAGAGGAGGTCAACCAAAACGCACAACCGTGTCAATTGGACCTATACACAAGTCCATCAAAACCACCTATATGTGAAGTGAGCTCTATAACCGAGAACCACTTCCCCCGACTCGTACCCATCCTACACATATATATGCACATAGGATATTAACACTCACCTTGTCGCCTTGATGAACGCTTCCAAAATAATCCGCAACTCGCCGAAGGAATGTACCTATTCCATTTTCATAAATACCACAACACAATTAGGATGGATTTACAAACCAACCCAATTCGACACTTAGTGCAATTTCGACCCAATTGCACTTTCAAGCACAAACCGTGCCCAAACTAACCAATAATCACTAACACACGTGATAATGGTCCTAATATGCCAATTAAACCCGAACACAAGTGTTAAACACTTATCGTTCTCAAAATCGCCCATAAACCCTAATTTTGACCCATAAAGTCAAAATCTCACCAATTACAAGTTTTGACACCAAAACATATTTAACTCGGTTTTATACTTCAACTTAATCCATTTTAAGTTTATAAACCTCATTGAATCGACATTCGGGTCATAATCATCAACAAACCCTAACTTTGACTCTAGTCAAAATTAGTCAACCACAAGAACCCTAAAGGTCTCCAATACATCAATAATCACTAATACTAGTGATTATACACCATTCTCAAGTCTTAAACATGTTAAATCATTAACCAACCCAAAACCCACCTTTTAACACTTATAAACCCAAATCTTGGTGTTAATCTTTAATTAACAACTAAATGGGTTCCATTTATGAATCATAAAATCAAAAGCCCCAAATTTGAATGATAAACACGAAAACGAAATTCAGAGTTAGAGCTTACCACTAGTATCACCGCGTAGCTAAGAACGAGGAGAACAAACTTGTCTACTACGCCAAAGATCAAAACCCGCTTCTTCCTTTCCAAAAATCCCTTAGAAATAAATGGGGTGTTTGAGTTTTAGAGAGAAAATGAAAAGAAAAGGAAAAAGAAATGAATAAATGAAATGGGTGGATGAGGTTAAGTCCCCAAATCTGGCTCAAATGCGAAAAGACTAAAATGCCCTTTTAAAAACTCTAAAATAGCCAAAGGGGTCTTCCAGCGACATATGCCGCGGCCGCCATAACCCCGCGCGGCGCGCGACTAGGCAGAATCAGAATCCAGGTCTTACAACTCTCCCCCACTTAAAATCGATCACGTCCTCGTGATCTTCACCACTTAACCAATCCGGACCTACTCAATGGTCCTCAATCATAAGTCCCAATCCGAACTTTCCTAGATAATTCTTCCCAATAAATCACCTCTAACAACTAAAATCGTCACCCGCGATTTATCAAACCCGTAATCCTGAGCACTAAAACCATGCTCAATCCCTCACACCGGGAAATACTCAACCAGTCTCGAACCGAGATATCAACCCCTAGCATACCATACCAAGTACATCGCTAGTAACCACCGCACATCAAAATAAAGTCAACCATCTAAACTGACGAAGACCGAAAAGAAGCGAATCCTTACGGATTACCCTTAACACTAAACATCCCTTGTAGTGTGCAATGCGACCAATACGCAACTACCGTAACATCATAATCCAACGGTTAAAACTGATAGCGCCCAAAACGATTATGGCAATGCTAGATCCCAAGGTGTACAAAATCGACTATTGTCACACCCGTAACAACATGTGAGCGAAACACGGCTATCGCATCACTAAACATACAACATGGTCCTCGCGAACCCACCATTGGCGTACCAAACGACCAATTGATCAAACATCATGGCCCTCACGACCCCACCATTGGTGTATAAAACAACCAATAGATCAAACGTCATGGTCCTTACGACCCCACCATCGGTGTATAAAACAACCGACAGATCACACAACACGAAGGCTGGCCGAAAACTACACGCGCCTTAGTGAATCCGAAACCACACGCGACTCACTACCTTCACCTCAACAACAATCGAGATTGGCCGAACTACACACGCCTTAGTGAATCCGAACTACACGAGAGTCACTATCCCAGAGGAATGACCGAACTACACGAGTCATTTGTGAATCCGAACTACACGAGACTCACTCCTCAATACAATGACCGAAATCACACGAGTCATTTGTGAATCCGAACTACACGCGACTCACTTCCGCAATAAGATGACCGAAACCACACGCGTCATCGTGAATCCGAAACCACACGCGATCCACTACCATGATGAAGTCAGCGGACCCCGAAGGTCATGCTTCACCAATCTCAACACCGGATGAAGTCAGCGGACTCCGAAAGTCATGCTTCACCGATATAACACTACGCTCATGATGAAGTCAGCGGACCCCGAAAGTCATGCTCCACCAATCACGTACTACCATGATGAAGTCAGCGGACCCCAAAAGTCATGCTTCACCAATCAATCAATACCATGATGAAGTCAGCGGACCCCGAAGGTCATGCTTCATCAATCAACGCCCTTTTGGCCTCGAACAACGAGTAGCGTAACATCGCGCTCTGCTACGCCATAGTGAATCCTAACGATACCACTAACCATTCACACAATCGAGCAAGAACCGCCTATATCAAACATAGGTACCCAACAATAGTTCTCTAAAAGAGAATCCGATACACACATCCCTTAACCGAGGGATTTCACCTTGCTCGCCAAACACGTCCTTTATCTCTCAACGAGATTTACCACATTACCACCTCGGTGGTAACTTACATCCAAAACCATAAGTACAATTTAACCGAAATTGTACTTTACCACAAATTGACCAAAACTAGGTCCCAACGCAAACTTCCGGATCTACCAAAAGTATCATCCGAAGTCTCAAACTAAAAACCTCCCCGTGCGGGAGTGCAACCCCCCCACTTGGAACTACGTTCCATATCCACAAATCGTACAACCGTACAATGCTACCAAAGGTAGACTTTACCAACAATTGGGCTCACACGACCCATCACCATAACTTGCTCCAACCTTGAGCATACGAAGGATTTCAACCAATCCTTAAACACTTCGAACGAAAAGTGTACCGCAAATTACACCACTCTACTCTCGCAATCATCCAATTGCTTTAGTTTGTCAAATTTCACCCGATCACTCATGTACCTAAGGGTTTCACTTCGGTACCCTAAGTACAATGTAACCGCAATACAATCGGAGTTGAACACCACGCTAGTAGGTATAAAAGAGGCACCTAATGTCGCGTCACGTAGAATCCTTTACCAACATACATCGAGATCAAACACTCGATCTTTTTCGGGTTCCAATCCACCCGACGAACCTCATGGTTCATCAACTTCCACATTATAGCGAACACGCGCTTAACAATCGAACACCAAAACCCATTTCCATGGCTTGGTAGAAACATTTCCAAATACTAAGGAATGCTTGGTTGCACCAAGTCTTACGCCCTTCGCCCATTAATCAAAACATCACCATAGTGTACTTCCATTAGGAACGTCACCCATAACAACAATATACACAACACAAGGCATTTTACAAACTCAAATTCAACGGCACTTAATAAATAATCAAAGGACATATTTATTAAAATGAAATGTACCTTAACATCTCCTTGCCGCACCCGTCCCCGCTAACTTGGGACATTCTGACTTACGATGTCCTTCTTCTTAGCAATTGAAGCACACCATGCCATCACTCTTTGGTACCGAACATTCCCAAGACTTGTGACCCCTCACGCCACAATTGTAACATCTAGGCGCACTAGAATCCAATATACTCGTCCGCGTACCACCCATGCTCACGCTCGAACCCTTAGTCCTCTTACTTGGAGCACCATACGAAACAACTCTTCTCTCACTTGAAGGTTCACACCTCTTCGATCGTGAATACAACTCGAAACCTCTAGCCAAGTCAAATAATTCCCCAAACGATTTCGCTTGACCCCTGCTAATTTTACTCTTCAAGTCGTCATTCAAGGTCCGATAAAAATCCCCCATCAACAAATGATCATTCCCCAAATACTCCGGGCAAAAACGAGCCTTCGCCATAAAGGCCGTCTTGAGAGTATTCAAATCCATAGAACCCTGTTGCAATTTTCGCAACTCATTACGCATTTCTGACAAATCGGCTGAAGTTCGGAACTCCTCGAAGAATTCCTTCTCAAACTCGTCCCATGATAACGCCATAAACGGTTCACCACCGACAAGATCAATCTTACCATCCAACCAATCCTTTGCCCTACCCCGCAACAAACTAGTAGCGAGTCTTGTCCTCTTCTCGGGAGGGCATTCAATAGTACAAAAACACCCTTCGACATCCGAGATCCAAGTTGTGCTTATCAAAGGATCCGGTTTCCCGTCATACATTCGGGGTTTAGTCCTCATGAAGTTCTTAAGACAACGCTCCATTCCACTACTACCTTGAAGTTCGGAATACTTCCTATCCATTTCTTCTCGAAACGCACTCATTTGCTCCGCAATGGCGGCCGCAACTCTAGCGTTAAACTCCACGTCATTCGTCTCAATCCCATTTCCCGTTGCCATTCTAAGGAATGCAAAGCGATTAGACCACGAACGTATCAACTGAAATGTCCCGTTCTTATTGATTAAAAACGTTCCATATTAATTGATTTCGTTGCGAGGTTTTGACCTCTATATGAGACGTTTTTCAAAGTTTGCATTCATTTTTAAAACAAACCATAACCTTTATTTCATGAATAAAGGTTTAAAAACCTTTACGTAGATTATCAAATAATGATAATCTAAAATATCCTGTTTAAACATGACCATTACATAATGGTTTACATTACAAATATGTTACATCGAAATCAGTTTCTTGAATGCAGTTTTTACACAATATCATACAAACATGGACTCCAAATCTTGTCCTTATTTTAGTATGCAACAGCGGAAGCTCTTAGTATTCACCTGAGAATAAACATGCTTTAAACGTCAACAAAAATGTTGGTGAGTTATAGGTTTAACCTATATATATCAAATCGTAACAATAGACCACAAGATTTCATATTTCAATACACATCCCATACATAGAGATAAAAATCATTCATATGGTGAACACCTGGTAACCGACATTAACAAGATGCATATATAAGAATATCCCCATCATTCCGGGACACACTTCGGATATGATATAAATTTCGAAGTACTAAAGCATCCGGTACTTTGGATGGGGTTTGTTAGGCCCAATAGATCTATCTTTAGGATTCGCGTCAATTAGGGTGTCTGTTCCCTAATTCTTAGATTACCAGACTTAATAAAAAGGGGCATATTCGATTTCGATAATTCAACCATAGAATGTAGTTTCACGTACTTGTGTCTATTTTGTAAATCATTTATAAAACCTGCATGTATTCTCATCCCAAAAATATTAGATTTTAAAAGTGGGACTATAACTCACTTTCACAGATTTTTACTTCGTCGGGAAGTAAGACTTGGCCACTGGTTGATTCACGAACCTATAACAATATATACATATATATCAAAGTATGTTCAAAATATATTTACAACACTTTTAATATATTTTGATTTTAAGTTTATTAAGTCAGCTGTCCTCGTTAGTAACCTACAACTAGTTGTCCACAGTTAGATGTACAGAAATAAATCGATAAATATTATCTTGAATCAATCCACGACCCAGTGTATACGTATCTCAGTATTGATCACAACTCAAACTATATATATTTTGGAATCAACCTCAACCCTGTATAGCTAACTCCAACATTCACATATAGAGTGTCTATGGTTGTTCCGAAATATATATAGATGTGTCGACATGATAGGTCGAAACATTGTATACGTGTCTATGGTATCTCAAGATTACATAATATACAATACAAGTTGATTAAGTTATGGTTGGAATAGATTTGTTACCAATTTTCACGTAGCTAAAATGAGAAAAATTATCCAATCTTGTTTTACCCATAACTTCTTCATTTTAAATCCGTTTTGAGTGAATCAAATTGCTATGGTTTCACATTGAAATCTATTTTATGAATCTAAATAGAAAAAGTATATGTTTATAGTCGGAAAAATAAGTTACAAGTCGTTTTTGTAAAGGTAGTCATTTCAGTCGAAAGAACGACGTCTAGATGACCATTTTAGAAAACATACTTCCACTTTGAGTTTAACCATAATTTTTCGGTATAAACATACTTCCACTTTGAGTTTAACCATAATTTTTGGGTATAGTTTCATGTTCATAATAAAAATAATTTTCCCATAATAACAACTTTTAAATTAAAGTTTATCATACTTTTTAATTAACTAACCCAAAACAGCCCGCGGTGTTACTACGACGGCGTAAATCCGGTTTTACGGTGTTTTTCGTGTTTCCAGGTTTTAAATCATTAAGTTAGCATATCATATAGATATAGAACATGTGTTTAGTTTATTTTAAAAGTCAAGTTAGAAGGATTAACTTTTATGTGCGAACAAGTTTAGAATTAACTAAACTATGTCCTAGTGATTACAAGTTTAAACCTTCGAATAAGATAGCTTTATATGTATGAATCGAATGATGTTATGAACATCATTACTACCTCAAGTTCCTTGGATAAACGTACTGGAAATGAGAAAAATAGATCTGGCTTCAAAAGATCCTTGGATGGCTTGAAAGTTCTTGAAGCAGAATCAAGACACGAAAACAATTTCAAGTAAGATTTCCACCCGAAATAAGATTGTTATAGTTATAGAAATTGAATTAAAGTTTGAATATGATTATTACCTTGTATTAGAAAGATAACCTACTATAAGTAACAAAGGTTTCTTGATCTTGGATGATTACTTGGAATGGATTTAGAAAACTTGGAAGTAAACTTGCAATCTTGGAAGTATTCTTGATTTTATGAAACTAGAACTTTTGGAATTTATGAAGAACACTTAGAACTTGAAGATAGAACTTGAGAGAGATAAATTAGATGAAGAAAATTGAAGAATGAAAGTGTTTGTAGGTGTTTTTAGTCGTTGGTGTATGGATTAGATATAAAGGATATGAAATTTTGTTTTCATGTAAATAAGTCATGAATGATTACTCATATTTTTGTAATTTTATGAGATATTTCATGCTAGTTGCCAAATGATGGTTCCCACATGTGTTAGGTGACTCACATGAGCTGCTAAGAGCTGATCATTAGAGTGTATATACCAATAGTACATACATCTAAAAGCTGTGTATTGTACGAGTACGAATACGGGTGCATACGAGTAGAATTGTTGATGAAACTGAACGAGGATGTAATTGTAAGCATTTTTGTTAAGTAGAAGTATTTTGATAAGTGTCTTGAAGTCTTTCAAAATTATATGAATACATATTAAAACACTACATGTATATACATTTTAACTGAGTCGTTAAGTCATCGTTAGTCGTTACATGTAAATGTTGTTTTGAAACATTTAGGTTAACGATCTTGTTGAATGTTGTTAACCCATTGTTTATTATAACAAATGAGATGTTAAATTGTTATATTATCATGATATTATGATATATAATATATCTTAGTATGATATATATACAGTTAAATATCGTTACAACGATAATCGTTACATATATGTCTCGTTTCGAAATCATTAAGTTAGTAGTCTTATTTTTACATATGTATTTCATTGTTAATACACTTAATAATATATTTACTTATCATTTAACATAATTAACCAAGTGTATCAATATCTTAATATGATTCATATGTACCTAGTAAGACGTTGTTATAACGATAATCGTTATATATATCATTTTCGAGTTTCTTAAATTAATAGTCTCATTTTTATGTATATAACTCATTGTTAAAATACCTAATGAGATACATACTTATAATAAAATCATGTTAACTATATATATGACCATATATATGTCATCGTATAGTTTTTACAAGTTTTAACGTTCGTGAATCACTGGTCAACTTGGGTGGTCAATTGTCTATATGAAACCTATTTCAATTAATCAAGTCTTAACAAGTTTGATTGCTTAACATGTTGGAAACACTTAATCATGTAAATAACAATTTCATTTAATATATATATAAACATGGGAAAGTTCGGGTCACTACATAAAGCACACACAATACCGCCCCCATCTTGCTAAACACTCGTCGTACATCACTTGCTAGACACGATTTGCACCCGTAATAAGGTTTGCAAGTCCTTATTACGCACACACGTCATATCAACTTGTTAGTACAACGACCGTCTCGCTCGATGCTATAAACAAACACAAACGAAATTCTACGCGAGAATTATCATCACAACACAATCATATATTAATAATATTCGCATTACTAATATAAACGTTAGTCAACCTATAAACAAGGCACTAACTAAACCCATTTCGACCCGTAATCCTACAAGTCCCGCAACAAATTAAGCACACACAAAAGTCTAAGTCTAGGCACCTATCTCAAGTCACCTAAATCCCTTAGACCATGCTCTGATACCACTTGTAACAACCCAAACAAAACCACGTTCGAACCCGCTTAAAGTATCACAAAAAAAAAAATTGTTTGTTAAGCAACTGGCGCGGCGCGCCAGCACCCCGCGCGGCACGCCGATCTGGTCTGTCCAAAAAGTCTTGAAACGTGAAAATGTTTGACCACTTCCCGACGTATTTAGACAAAACGCTTTTCACAACATATTCATATATGAAAAACTAACACGTTCCATTCATAAAAACAAGTTTTACGAGACCGGGCCCACATCGGCCGTTTTACGACTTTCGTACAAAATTCAAGTTTTCAACCACATGATTTTTAACACAAAACAAAGCCGAGCATGGCGATTGGGGATACGCTACCCAATCCTAATCAAATCCAAAAGCAAGCCTTCTAAAGCAACTACGCGAGTCCACTAGTTCCCACGCTTACCCGAGCCACCGCTTCCAAGAAAATCTATAAAAATGTAAACAACGAGAGGGTAAGCTAACGCTTAGTGAGTGAGAATATACTACATACATATATATGTATAAAATGGACACGCCACACAAATATCAAATACCGCATACCGAAGCATCCATGTATAAGGCAACTACACTAAGCATACCGTACGATCTCTAAGCAACAAGCTAAAGATATCAACAAAGTATAAGTTCACCAACGACGATGTGAACAACGCCAATAAGCTACACCCGGAGGGTTAGCTACAACACAACGATACATTAATATACATAGAACAATATATAAATGAATAAGGTTAACCCCTTAACCTATTACCGAATACCAAAACTCCACCATGAAGATTGGCCGAACTACACGAGTCTTAGTAATCCGAAACCACACGAGATTACCATCTTCAAAGACAACATCGAGGTTGGCCGAACTACACGAGCCTTAGTAATCCGAAACCACACGAGATTACTACCTCAATAAGACGACCGAACTACACGCGTCATCATGAATCCGAACTACACGCGATTCACTTCTCCAATACCAAAACTCACAGTCACGGGATTATAAAATCCACCACATCGGGGTTATCTAAAACCACATCACAATACATGTGATAACGTACACACAAGTGTACACCTCGCCAAGAGGAGGTCAACCAAAATGCACAACCCTGTCAATTGGACCTATACACAAGTCCATCAAAACCACCTATATGTGAAGTGAGGTCTATAACCGAGAACCACTTCACCCGACCCGTACCCATCCTACACATACATATGCACTTAGGATATTAACACTCACCTTGTCGCCTTGATGAACTCTTTCGAAATAATCCGCAACTCGCCGAAGGAATGTACCTATTCCATTATCATAAATACCACAACACAATTAGGATGGATTTACAAACCAACCCAATTCGACACTTAGTGCAATTTCGACCCAATTGCACTTCCAAACACAAACCGTGCCCAAACTAACCAATAATCACTAACACAAGTGATAATGGTCCTAATATGCCAATTAAACCCGAACACAAGTGTTAAACACTTATCGTTCTCAAAATCGCCCATAAACCCTAATTTTGACCCATAAAGTCAAAATCTCACCAATTACAAGTTTTAACACCAAAACATATTTAACTCAGTTTTATACTTCAACTTAATCCATTTTAAGTTTATAAACCTCATTGAATCGACATTCGGGTCATAATCATCAACAAACCCTAACTTTGACTCTAGTCAAAGTTAGTCAACCACAAGAACCCTAAAGGTCTCCAATACATCAATAATCACTAATACTAGTGATTATACACCATTCTCAAGTCTTAAACATGGTTAAATCATTAACCAACTCAAAACTCGCCTTTTAACACTTATAAACCCGAATCTTGGTGTTAATCTTCAATTAACAACTAAATGGGTTCCATTTATGAATTGTAAAATCAAAAGCCCCAAATTTGAATGATGAACACGAAAACGAAATTCGGAGTTAGAGCTTACCACTATTATCACCGCGTAGCTAAGAACAAGGAGAACAAACTTGTCTACTACGCCAAAGATCAAAACCCGCTTCTTCCTTTCCAAAAATCCCTTAGAATCAAATGGGGTGTTTGAGTTTTAGAGAGAAAATGAAAAGAAAAGGAAAAAGAAATGAATAAATGAAATGGGTGGATGAGGTTAAGTCCCCAAATCTGGCTCAAATGTGAAAAGACCAAAATACCCTTTTAAAAACTCTAAGATAGCCAAAGGGGTCTGCCAGCGACATATGGCGCGGCGCGCGACTGGGCAGAATCAGAATCCAGGTCTTACATGAAAACGAAAAATCTCAATTGATTTTCATGTTAAAAGCCCACAAATCAGCTATTGCATGGAAGATCCATGATATCAAGGGTATAAGTCCTTCATATTGTACACACAAAATTCTCATGGAAGATGATTTTAAACCTTGTGTGCAACGTCAACTAAGACTAAACCCTAACATGCAAAATGTGGTGAAGAAAGAGATAATTAAACTACTTGATGCAGGTTTAATTTATCCCATCTCTGATAGTCCATGGGTAAGCCCGGTGCAATGCGTACCTAAGAAAGGTGGCATTACCGTGATCACAAATGAAAAAGATGAGCTTATTCCTACTCGGACTGTAACTGGATGGCGTGTTTGCATTGATTATAGAAAATTAAATGACGCCACCAGAAAAGATCATTTTCCCTTACCTTTCATCGATCAAATGTTGGAAAGGTTAGCAGGAAACAGTTACTATTGTTTCCTTGATGGTTTTTCAGGGTATTTTCAAATCCCAATCGCACCCGAAGACCAAGAGAAAACCACCTTCACATGCCCATATGGCACTTTTGCGTACAAACGCATGCCATTCGGACTTTGCAATGCCCCTGCAACCTTTCAAAGGTGCATGATGGTGATTTTCCATGATATGATAGAAGAATGCATGGAAGTTTTCATGGATGACTTTTCAGTCTTCGGTGACTCTTTTGATTCTTGTCATTCAAATCTTGAACGAATGCTTATTAGATGCGAGAAATCAAATCTAGTGCTTAGCTGGGAGAAATGCCAATTCATGGTTAAAGAAGGCATCGTTCTAGGTCATAAAATCTCAAGTGAAGGAATTGAAGTGGATAAAGTAAAAGTTGATGTAATTGCTAAACTTCCACATCCTACCAATGTCAAAGGAGTTAGGAGTTTTCTAGGGCATGCCGGTTTTTACCGACGATTCATTAAAGATTTTTCTAAAATTGCCAATCCAATGAACAAACTCCTCGAAAAAGATAATCCATTTATCTTCTCGGGCGAATGTATTAAATCTTTCAACATTCTCAAAGAAAAGCTCACCAATGCGCCAATCATGATAGCTCCAAACTGGGCCCTTCCATTTGAGCTCATGTGTGATGCAAGTGATTTTGCAATAGGAGCCGTTTTAGGTCAAAGGATAGAAAAACGATTTAAACCCATTTACTATGCTAGTAAGACTTTACAAGGAGCACAAACGAACTACACAACCACTGAAAAGGAACTCCTTGCTATAGTCTTTTCTTTTGATAAATTTCGATCATATCTTGTTCTAGCAAAAACGGTTGTCTATACTGATCATTCTGCTCTTAAGTACTTGTTTTCAAAACAAGATGCTAAACCACACTTAATTCATTGGATCTTACTCCTACAAGAGTTTGACATCGAAATCCGAGATAAAAAGGGAGCAGAAAATCTTACCGCCGATCATCTTTCATGCCTTGAGAACCCTGAGCTAGAAACTCTCAATGAATCCGCGATACAGGATGACTTTCCTGACGAACATCTCATGAAGATCGAGAGTGATGAAATACCATGGTTCGCACCAATTGCGAACTATTTGGTATGTGGATTTCTTGAAAAGGGACTGTCGTATCAAAAACGAAAGAAATTCTTTAGCGACATAAATACTACTTTTGGGAGGATCCACATCTGTTTAAAAATTGTCTCGATGGAGTAATACGCAGGTGCGTATTCGGGAATGAAGCTAGAAAAATCTTACTCCATTGTCACACAGGACCTACGGGAGGGAATTACGGACCTCAACTCACGGGAAGAAAGGTCTACGAGGCTGGATTCTATTGGCCTTCTATTTTCAAGGATGCCCATCTTCTCTGTAAATCCTGTGATGCATGTCAAAGGATCGGGAGAATCAGTCAACGCGATGAGATGCCACAAAATGTCATTCAAGTCTGCGAAGTTTTCGCCATTTGGGGCATTGACTTCATGGGCCCTTTTCCAAAAACTCATAATAATCTCTACATACTCGCTGCAATTGATTATGTGTCTAAATGGGTGGAAGCGCAAGCTCTCCCAACAAATGATGCACGAGTTGTAGTCAACTTTTTGAAACGTCTTTTTGCACGGTTCGGAACACCGAAAGCTTTGATAAGTGATCGGGGTACACATTTTTGCAACGCTCAACTTGAGAAAGTTCTTAAAAGATATGGGGTAACTCATAAGATATCGATAGCTTATCATCAACAAATAAGTGGACAAGTTGAAAACACTAACCGAGAATTAAAACGTATTCTAGAGAAAACTGTAGGTGCAAATCCGAAGGAGTGGTCCATGAAATTGGAGGATGCCCTTTGGGCCTTTCGAACAGCCTATAAAACTCCAATTGTAACCACACCTTTTCGACTCGTTTACGGAAAAGCATGTCATCTCCCGGTTGAGATTGAGCGTAAAGCATTTTGGGCTCTTAAGACATGCAATCTTGATTTGCATGAAGCAGGACGATTACGTTTAAGCCAGCAGAACAAATTAGATGAGTTAAGGTATGATGCATATGAAAACTCACTCATCTACAAAGAAAAAACAAAGAAATGGCACGATAAACGTTTAAACAAAAAAGTGTTTCATGAAGGAGACCGTGTCCATCTATTCAATTCTAGATTTAAACTATTTTCTGGAAAGTTAAAATCTAGATGGTCAGGACCGTTCATAGTTACAAGAGTTTTACCTTATGGAACGGTCGAACTAGTGGACTCAAATGATAAACCATGCAAAGTAAATGGACACAGGCTGAAACACTATTTTGATGGACCACGATAGATTGAAAATGATCTTAATCATAAGTTTGACACCACAGCTAACTAAGTGTGGGGAGAGTCGAATGTTCCAAGCGAGAGAAAGATCTCGTATTTGATATTCTGTTCTTGTTTAATTTTTCGAGAATAGAATCCAATTGGTCTTTCCCTAGCAGACCCTAAAGAACTAGTCTTCTCCCCCCATTCTAAATTTTTTACTTTTCTTTTGTGTGTTTTATTTTTGTTTCTATTTGTTTTCAGATGCATAAGTCGCGCACTTCAGTCGATCAAAACCATTCCCTTCTCATATACGCACTGATCAACACCTTACCAATTGATATGGTGTTGGAGATCAGGGAGAAAATGACTGCTATTAGAAAAGAGAAAAGGGCAGAACATAACAAAGTTAATTTCACACAAGGTACATCTAAATCTGCTGCAAAACGAAGGGCAAAACAACTCAAGAAATGTTACAAGTGCGGAAAATGGTCCCACGAAGGGAAATGCCCCAAGAATCAAACTTATTCTAATTTCGAGTTTGTAACTTTATGCCGAGAAGGGCTGTAACGACCCGCACTTTTTCGATCGTTCTATACTTATAAGATTAATATTTACATAAATTAAACCTTACCAACATGATAAGCAATCCAAATTGTCGAGATTTATATTTCCGAAAAGAGTTTACACAACGTTTGACCGTCTAGTTTGACCGATGATATCACGAACTATATAACATATGATAATTATACGTTTATGTATATATATGTATATATACATATTTAACATGATCTAAGAATGTTTTAATATCTCATTTTGTATTAATAACAATAAGTTATAAGTATATTTTAAAACTACTAACTTAAGTTTTCAAAACGATAACTATACGTAATGTTTTTCGACGTAAATACTTATAACCTATATTACTTATACATGCATCGTATAGATATGTATTTTATCACTTTTAAAGGGCTTACATACATAAAACAATATAAGTATATTTACAAAAGATAGCTATATTTGAATCCTCGTTCCGTTTCCTCAAAGATTTCTATACGTATACCTAGAGTATATGTACCCGTATCATACGCAGCTTCTAGATGTATTTACTATTGGTATATACCAATAAAAATCTGCTCCTTAGCAGCCTTAAATGATTAAGAAACATGTGGAACCAACCATTTGTCAAGTAGCATGAATTATTTAGCAAGAAAACAAAGTTAGGTATCTTTTTTTTCCTTTATAACCTAAAAACGTTTTTATGCATGCACACCATTTCTTCACCCCATTTTCTCATACTTACACTTCCATTTCTCTCTCAAAATACTCTTAACTTCATACTTGATCATCTCCAAGCATTTTCCCCATCATTTAGCTTCAAAAACCTTATTTAATCACCATAAGAAAACCATACAAAAACACTTCAAGAAATCCTTCCAAGAACACAAACTTACTTCCAATCTTTTATCCAATTCCATCACCCTTTTGGTTCTAGCTTTTTACTCCTCTTTTACAGCAACCTTGTCCAAGGAACTTGAGGTAGAATCTATGTTCATAACCTTATTCGATTCATATATATATAGCTATCTTATTTTGTGGTATAAAATTTTAACAACAAGAACATAGTTTGAATGTTTTCAAACTTGTTTGCAAACTAAATAGATCCTTCTAACTTAACTTTTAAAATACTTCAAGACCTGTAATATATCATAAATATATGCTAATTTAACAAGGTATAACTTTTTTTTCAAAGAACACCTTAAAAACTGAATTTACGACGTCGGTGTGCAACCGGGGGCTGTTTTGGGTTGGATAATTAAAAACCATCTTAAACTTTGAATTGGAGGTTTATTTTCTGAAAAAATGATTTTTACTATGAATATGATAACACATAAAAATTTCATGATTTAACTCAAAGTATAAGTATTTTTAGAAAAATAATCATTTAAGGTTGTTTACATGATGGAAAATGATTAACTTCATAAGTTTCACTAAAGTTTGACCTATGACCTGTGATTTCGAATACAAACTAAGGTATTTACAGTTCATAGTCTTAAAGAGGGACTCGATCCAAGGAAGTGACAAGTTGAATCAACGAAAACGGAGTTGTAACGAAGAAACTATGACCAAAACGAGATCGGATATCTAAGACTTGTTTAACTTCGGGATTAATTGGGAAAAATTAAATAAAATCACATATTTCTAAGATAACATGATATTTTATATATATGTACTTATAATTCAATTTTATATGGTTCAGGATCACCCGCAAACAACACGAGAAGATTAATCATAAGATCCCATGTTTGTACGCAACACGTCATTTGACAACACCGGTACTTTATGTACGCAACACGTCATTTGACAACACCGGTACCGTGGGTCAAGATTAATCTCGACCAATACATATACGATGGGGTTTTATTTATTTCGTTAGGGGGTTTTATATATTTCATTGCGGGTATATTAAACATCTAAAAATGAACCATTAAAATTGAATTACTAACAACGAACTGCTAACTACGGACTAAGGAATTATTCAAAGTATTAAAAGTATAACAAGTATATATATGTGACGTTTGTTTAAAAAGAAAAGGTATTGATATATTATATATGGATAGGTTCGTGATATCAACCGGAGACCAAGTCAAATTATATATATCTTCAAGACAACAGTGAGTATATAGTCCCACTTTTTAACTCTAAATATTTCGGGATGAGAATACATGTATTTTATGTTTTACGATATGGACACAAGTAACTGAAAAATATATTCTACGTTGAGTTGTACCACTGGCATACTTCCCTGTAGCTTGGTAACTGTTATTTACAGCGGTATTGTAAACGCGAATCCTGTTGATAGATCTATCGGGCCTGACAACCCCAACCGGACTGGACGACCAGTATTCAACGGTTGCACAGTACTTCGTTTCGTGACTACACTTGGTACGGTGTAGTAAGATTTCATAATAAAGGGAATATGCGACGTGATTAAATGTTAAGTATGGTTACCAAGTGCTCAACCACTTAGAATATTTTTATTAAAATGTTTATATATGAAATCTTGTGGTCTATATTTATATCGCTGCCGGCATTAAACCTATATCTCACCAACTTTATGTTGACGTTTTAAACATGTCTATTCTCAGGTGATAATTAGAAGCTTCCGCTGCATCATGTTGAATCTAAGCAGGATCTTGCGTACGCATATTTGTGTCAAAAATAAGACTGCATATCCAAGAACTTGTGTTGTAAAATATGCTAGAAATCGGGTTGTTATTATCATTTGTAAAGTTTGTAAGTCGAAGATTATTGCTAAACGATAATCATCTTTATTTTGTCCAAAGCTTGTATCAAAAATAAGGATCATGGTTTGTAATGTATAATATATGCAGTTTTTCTTTAAAAAAATGTCGCATATAGAGGTCAATACCTCGCAATGAAATCATACGTTATCTAACACGTTCTTATGGTTAAGGACGGGTTATGACATGTGGTATCAGAGCGGTGGTCTTAGCGAACCAGGTTTGCATTAGTGTGTCTAACTGATAAGTCGTTAGGATACATTAGTAAGTCTGGACTTTGACCGGGTTTGATTTAAAAACCATTGCTTATCATTGTTGGTTAAAATTTATATGTAAATATTATGTAGTACTAATGGGTTAGTTGTTGTGTGATAGATGTCGGGCTCAAAACTTATCATCACGTTCAGCGACTCCGAACCAGAATCTTCAGATGGTGTTCCAGTCATTAACCTATCCGATGACGAAAATAATATCTTTGGGGAAGACTCACAAATTCCGGATGAACCGACTATAGAGAACCCGGAAAGTGAACCCGAGGAGGAAAGTGAACCCGAGGAGGAAAGTGAACCCGAGGAAGAAATACAGGAAATTACAAAAGACGAGTTCGAACTAGGAAAGAAACGAAAGGCTAATGAATTAGAAAATTCAAATCCCGAGTTTAGTAAGGATGATGTGGCACCAACTCCACTAGACACTACCACCCCTATTCCCGCTATTCCTATTCGTTCTATCCCGGCATCCAGTTCTTTAGTTCCACAGCCAAAATATAGGCAGACAGCCAAGATAAGTGTTAAGCGATTCTTTGAACCTAAACGTCTTAGAAAATAGACCAAACGATGCGCTGCCGTATTAAACCATGGGATCATATAATGTTTTGTATAATATTATTAGTGTGGTTTGTTTAATGTTCGATGTAAGATAAGCATATGTAAAATAGTGATGTGTGAAATGCAATAATTTTCCATGGTTAAGTATTATTTAGATGGTAGTAATTGATTCTGTACTAAGCTATTAAGTATGGACATTAACGGGTAGGTACTACCCTAGATATAATTATAAAACGCTAATAAGAAGAAAAGGCTTTTATAATAATACCTGGTTCATATTATTAATAAGCTATAATGTACTGTAAATATACACTACATCTATAATATTCCATGTGAATAATTATTTTCTTTTCATTCTTATAGAAGAATATGGCGCGATTGAACCGAATGACGGAACAAGAAATCCAGGAACTCATCAATCAGCGAGTGAACGACAGAATGTTATGGGTCGAGGCTGCAAGAGGTGCTGCAGTTAACCCAAATCCTCGTGTGGGGTGCACTTACAAAACTTTTCAAGCTTGCAAGCCCTCATCATTCAGTGGAACAGAAGGACCGATCGGTTTAACCCGGTGGATAGAAAAGATGGAGACTGTGTTTAAAATCAGTGGTTGTGTTGAAAAGGACATGACCAAGTATGCATCGTGCACTTTACAAGATAGTGCACTCACGTGGTGGAAAAATTATGTGAAGGCTGTAGGAGGAGATGTAGCTTATGATACTCCGTGGGAAGAATTCAAAACAATGTTAATCAACGAATATTGTCCAAGGAACGAGGTTAGGAAGTTGGAAGATGAGTTACGAAGTCTGAAGGTTATTGGTACTGAAATCACCAACTACAATCAGCGATTCATGGAATTAGTTTTGCTATGTCCTGAATTGGTTCCAACCGAAGAACGAAAGATTGAAATGTACAAAGATGGTTTGCCCAAAAAGGTCAAGGCAAATGTTACAGCATCGAAACCTAAGACAATTCATGAAGCTATAACCATGGCAAACGAGCTAATGGATCAGGTCATCATGGATAAGAAAGTATCCAATACTGATGTGAAGGTATCAGGTAATAAAAGAAAGTGGAATGGAAATTATGATCGAGGTAACCAACAACAATCTTTTAAGAAACAAGAAAACACGCAAGGTGCGGGTAGTGGTTTAAGCTTTGGTTATAAAGGACAAAATCCTTTATGCAACCGATGCCACAAACATCACTCTGGTTACTGTAATGTGGTATGCAACAAATGTAATCGAAAGAGTCATCTTGCTGAAGATTGTAGGGCTCTCGTTACAAATACAAATGGTACCAAGACTCCTGCCACCAATGCAAATAGAACTGCTTTGGCTACCATTACTTGTTTTGGGTGTGGAAAACAAGGTCACTATAAGAGCCAGTGCCCGAATCCAGAGAAGAATATCGGACCTGCACGTGGGAGAGCATTTGTTATTAATGCTAGAGAGGCATGTGAAGACCCGGAGCTTGTTACGGGTACGTTTACCATTAATAACTTATCCGCATCTATTATATTTGATACTGGTGCTGATAGAAGTTACGTGTGTAGAGACTTTCACGCTAAATTGAATTGTTCATCATTACCTCTAGATGCTAAGTACATGATTGAGTTAGCTAATGGTAAACTAATTAAAGCCGATAAAATTTGCCGTGATTGTAAAATAAATTTAGCCGGAGAAACATTTAAGATTGATTTGATACCCGTAGAATTAGGAAGTTTTGATGTAATAATCGGCATGGACTGGATGTCCAAAATAGGAGCTGAAGTTGTGTGCGCCAAGAAGGCAATTCGCATTCCTCGTAAGGATAAAACGCCAGTAATGATTTATGGAGAGAAGGGTAAATCAAAGCTAAAACTCATTAGTTATTTGAAAGCTCAAAAGTGCTTGAAGAAAGGGTGCTATGCTATCTTAGCACATGTTAATAAAGTCGAAAAGAAAGAAAAAGAGAAGTGCATCAATGACGTGCCTGTGGCAAGAGATTTTCCTGAAGTATTTCCGGAAGAGTTGCCGGGATTACCTCCATTTAGATCTGTAGAATTTCAAATAGATCTTGTACCAGGAGCTGCACCGGTTGCCCGTGCTCCATATAGACTTGCACCGTCCGAGTTAAAAGAACTTCAGAGTCAGTTAAAAGAATTACTGGATCGTGGATTCATACGACCAAGTACTTCACCGTGGGGAGCTCCAATTTTATTCGTCAAGAAGAAAGACGGATCTTTCCGAATGTGTATAGATTATCGTGAATTAAATAAGTTAACTATCAAGAATCGGTATCCACCACCGAGAATTGACGACTTATTTGATCAACTCCAAGGATCATGTGTGTACTCGAAAATTGACCTAAGATCGGGCTATCATCAATTACGTGTCAAAGAAGAAGATATACCGAAAACTGCTTTTCGGACACGCTACGGTCATTACGAATTTTTGGTCATGCCGTTTGGATTGACGAATGCGCCAGCTGCATTCATGGACCTCATGAATCGAGTTTGTAGTCCATATTTAGATAAGTTTGTTATCGTTTTCATTGATGATATTCTTATCTATTCCAAGAGTGAGCAAGAGCATGAGCAGCATTTAAGGTTGATATTAGAGTTGTTGAGAAAAGAACAGCTATATGCTAAATTTTCTAAATGTGCTTTCTGGTTGAAAGAAGTGCAATTTCTTGGCCACGTTGTTAGTAGCAAAGGAATTCAGGTTGATCCAGCAAAAATTGAAGCCATTGAAAAATGGGAGACTCCTAAGACACCAATGCAGATACGCCAATTTTTGGGTTTAGCCGGTTATTATAGAAGGTTTATTCAAGATTTTTCCCGAATAGCTAAGCCGTTGACAGCGTTAACGCAAAAAGGGAAGAAATATGAATGGACTTCTGAGCAGGAGAGTGCATTTCAATTACTGAAAAAGAAGTTGACTACGGCGCCTATTTTATCGTTACCAGAAGGGAACGATGATTTTGAAATATATTGTGACGCTTCGCGACAAGGTTTTGGTTGCGTTCTTATGCAACGGAAGAAAGTTATTGCATACGCATCCCGACAATTAAAGATTCACGAGCGGAATTATACGACGCATGATCTAGAACTGGGAGCAGTCGTGTTTGCATTGAAGATATGGAGACACTACTTGTATGGGGTTAAATGCACTGTGTTTACTGATCATAAAAGCCTTCAACATATTTTCGATCAAAAACAGCTAAACATGAGGCAACGTAGGTGGGTCGAGCTGATAAACGACTATGATTGTGAAATTCGTTATCATCCCGGGAAGGCGAACGTGGTGGCCGATGCTCTAAGCAGAAAGGAACGAGAACCAATTCGAGTACGAGCGATGAACATAAAAATTCGCATGAATCTCAACTCACAAATCAAAGAAGTTCAACGAGAAGCACTTACTAAAGAAAACATAAGAAATGAAATAATGAAGAAGTATGAGAAGCAACTCGTTATACGGGAAGACGGAATTCGATATTTTGCAAACCGTATTTGGGTACCGAAGTTGGGTGGATTAAGGAAGTTGATATTGAATGAGGCACATAAGACAAGATACTCGATACATCCTGGAGTTGGAAAGATGTATCAAGATCTTAAGACGCATTATTGGTGGCCTAATTTAAAGACAGACGTTGCAACATATGTTGGGGAGTGTTTAACTTGTTCCAAAGTCAAAGCAGAACACCAAAAGCCGTCAGGATTACTTCAACA
This sequence comes from Rutidosis leptorrhynchoides, assembly GCF_046630445.1. NCBI lineage: Eukaryota > Viridiplantae > Streptophyta > Magnoliopsida > Asterales > Asteraceae > Rutidosis > Rutidosis leptorrhynchoides. Next base: position 369,318,662 of record NC_092334.1, on the reverse strand, counting down.
ACCAGAAATCCCAGAATGGAAATGGGATGGTATTACCATGGATTTCATCACGAAGTTACCAAAGACTGCCTGGGGATACGACACTATTTGGGTAATTGTTGATCGTCTTACCAAATCTGCACATTTCTTGCCTATAAAGGAAACGGATAGAATGGAGAAATTATTACGATTATATATAAAGGAAATAGTTTCAAGGCATGGAATACCTATTTCCATTATATCTGATCGTGATAGTAGATTTACCTCAAAGTTCTGGCAATCACTACAGGAGGCACTAGGAACTCGTTTGGATATGAGTACCGCATATCATCCGCAAACCGACGGGCAGAGTGAAAGAACAATTCAGACTCTTGAAGACATGCTCAGGGCATGTGTGATCGATTTTGGAAACGGATGGGATAAATATCTACCGTTAGCAGAATTCTCGTATAATAATAGTTATCATGCGAGCATTGGAGCTGCGCCATTCGAAGCATTGTATGGAAGGAAGTGTAGATCTCCTATCTGTTGGAATGAAGTAGGAGATCGACAATTAACGGGTCCCGAGATCATACACGAAACGACTGAGAAGATTGTACAAATCAAGGAGAGATTGAAAACAGCCCGTAGTCGCCAAAAGAGCTACGCCGATGTTTGAAGGAAACCATTAGAGTTTCAGATCGGTGACATGGTTATGTTAAAAGTGTCACCATGGAAAGGTGTAATACGTTTCGGCAAAAGGGGTAAACTGAACCCAAGGTACGTAGGCCCGTTCAAGATTATTGAACGCATTGGACCGGTAGCTTATCGACTCGAGTTACCGCAACAACTCGCCGGAGTACATAATACCTTTCACGTCTCGAACCTTAAGAAGTGTCTTGCAAAGGAAGATCTCACCATTCCTCTTGAAGAAATCCATGTCGATGAGAAACTACAATTCATCGAAGAACCAATCGAAATCATGGACCGTGAAGTTAAACAGCTCAAGCAGAGCAACATACCGATCGTTAAGGTTCGTTGGAATGCTCGAAGAGGTCCTGAGTTTACTTGGGAACGAGAGGATCAGATGAAACAAAAGTATCCACACTTGTTTCTCAATGACGCAAAATAGGTACAATTTTAAAATTTCGGGACGAAATTTATTTAACGGGGAGGTAATGTAACGACCCGCACTTTTTCGATCGTTCTATACTTATAAGATTAATATTTACATAAATTAAACCTTACCAACATGATAAGCAATCCAAATTGTCGAGATTTATATTTCCGAAAAGAGTTTACACAACGTTTGACCGTCTAGTTTGACCGATGATATCACGAACTATATAACATATGATAATTATACGTTTGTGTATATATATGTATATATACATATTTAACATGATCTAAGAATGTTTTAATATCTCATTTTGTATTAATAACAATAAGTTATAAGTATATTTTAAAACTACTAACTTAAGTTTTCAAAACGATAACTATACGTAATGTTTTTCGACGTAAATACTTATAACCTATATTACTTATACATGCATCGTATAGATATGTATTTTATCACTTTTAAAGGGCTTACATACATAAAACAATATAAGTATATTTACAAAAGATAGCTATATTTGAATCCTCGTTCCGTTTCCTCAAAGATTTCTATACGTATACCTAGAGTATATGTACCCGTATCATACGCAGCTTCTAGATGTATTTACTATTGGTATATACCAATAAAAATCTGCTCCTTAGCAGCCTTAAATGATTAAGAAACATGTGGAACCAACCATTTGTCAAGTAGCATGAATTATTTAGCAAGAAAACAAAGTTAGGTATCTTTTTTTTCCTTTATAACCTAAAAACGTTTTTATGCATGCACACCATTTCTTCACCCCATTTTCTCATACTTACACTTCCATTTCTCTCTCAAAATACTCTTAACTTCATACTTGATCATCTCCAAGCATTTTCCCCATCATTTAGCTTCAAAAACCTTACTTAATCACCATAAGAAAACCATACAAAAACACTTCAAGAAATCCTTCCAAGAACACAAACTTACTTCCAATCTTTTATCCAATTCCATCACCCTTTTGGTTCTAGCTTTTTACTCCTCTTTTACAGCAACCTTGTCCAAGGAACTTGAGGTAGAATCTATGTTCATAACCTTATTCGATTCATATATATATAGCTATCTTATTTTGTGGTATAAAATTTTAACAACAAGAACATAGTTTGAATGTTTTCAAACTTGTTTGCAAACTAAATAGATCCTTCTAACTTAACTTTTAAAATACTTCAAGACCTGTAATATATCATAAATATATGCTAATTTAACAAGGTATAACTTGGTTTTTCAAAGAACACCTTAAAAACTGAATTTACGACGTCGGTGTGCAACCGGGGGCTGTTTTGGGTTGGATAATTAAAAACCATATTAAACTTTGAATTGGAGGTTTATTTTCTGGAAAAATGATTTTTACTATGAATATGATAACACATAAAAATTTCATGATTTAACTCAAAGTATAAGTATTTTTAGAAAAATAATCATTTAAGGTTGTTTACATGATGGAAAATGATTAACTTCATAAGTTTCACTAAAGTTTGACCTATGACCTGTGATTTCGAATACAAACTAAGGTATTTACAGTTCATAGTCTTAAAGAGGGACTCGATCCAAGGAAGTGACAAGTTGAATCAACGAAAACGGAGTTGTAACGAAGAAACTATGACCAAAACGAGATCGGATATCTAAGACTTGTTTAACTTCGGGATTAATTGGGAAAAATTAAATAAAATCACATATTTCTAAGATAACATGATATTTTATATATATGTACTTATAATTCAATTTTATATGGTTCAGGATCACCCGCAAACAACACGAGAAGATTAATCATAAGATCCCATGTTTGTACGCAACACGTCATTTGACAACACCGGTACTTTATGTACGCAACACGTCATTTGACAACACCGGTACCGTGGGTCAAGATTAATCTCGACCAATACATATACGATGGGGTTTTATTTATTTCGTTAGGGGGTTTTATTTATTTCATTGCGGGTATATTAAACATCTAAAAATGAACCATTAAAATTGAATTACTAACAACGAACTGCTAACTACGGACTAAGGAATTATTCAAAGTATTAAAAGTATAACAAGTATATATATGTGACGTTTGTTTAAAAAGAAAAGGTATTGATATATTATATATGGATAGGTTCGTGATATCAACCGGAGACCAAGTCAAATTATATATATCTTCAAGACAACAGTGAGTATATAGTCCCACTTTTAAACTCTAAATATTTCGGGATGAGAATACATGTATTTTATGTTTTATGATATGGACACAAGTAACTGAAAAATATATTCTACGTTGAGTTGTACCACTGGCATACTTCCCTGTAGCTTGGTAACTGTTATTTACAGCGGTATTGTAAACGCGAATCCTGTTGATAGATCTATCGGGCCTGACAACCCCAACCGGACTGGACGACCAGTATTCAACGGTTGCACAGTACTTCGTTTCGTGACTACACTTGGTACGGTGTAGTAAGATTTCATAATAAAGGGAATATGCGACGTGATTAAATGTTAAGTATGGTTACCAAGTGCTCAACCACTTAGAATATTTTTATTAAAATGTTTATATATGAAATCTTGTGGTCTATATTTATATCGCTGCCGGCATTAAACCTATATCTCACCAACTTTATGTTGACGTTTTAAACATGTCTATTCTCAGGTGATAATTAGAAGCTTCCGCTGCATCATGTTGAATCTAAGCAGGATCTTGCGTACGCATATTTGTGTCAAAAATAAGACTGCATATCCAAGAACTTGTGTTGTAAAATATGCTAGAAATCGGGTTGTTATTATCATTTGTAAAGTTTGTAAGTCGAAGATTATCGCTAAACGATAATCATCTTTATTTTGTCCAAAGCTTGTATCAAAAATAAGGATCATGGTTTGTAATGTATAATATATGCAGTTTTTCTTTAAAAAAATGTCGCATATAGAGGTCAATACCTCGCAATGAAATCATACGTTATCTAACACGTTCTTATGGTTAAGGACGGGTTATGACAAGGGCCAGTCAAGTGTTTCCAAGAAAAATTACTAAACCCTAGAGGGTACGCATATGAAGCTATGGAAAATCAACTTGGTCGACTCGCTTTCGAAGCAATTCGCTCAGGTCATTTTCAAGATGATAATTCTGTGAGATTCTGAAATTCTCACAAGTGTGCGAGTGTGCGAGTGTGCGAGTGTAATAGTTTGTTGTGTGATTTATTTTAGTGTTCTATTGTGTGATAAACATGTATGATTATTTGTAAAGAATAATGTATTTGTGTTTTAAGTTTGTTTATTTGTTTAAATGCATTCAATTTTCGGCTTTCAAGCGATATATCCTTTAATTTAAGTGTTTAAATTGGTAATCGGTAAAATTAGGTACCTAAAACTGAAATTACTGTTATCAAACAAAAGTTTAAATTTTGAATTAGGGAATATCGTTTATTGAGAAGATATAAATATCTTAAGTCAAATACTTAATATAACGATTTCAAAATATTCATGAGTGAAATTAAGTTCCTGCTGAAATCACACTAGAACGGAAAATTTTGTTATTATTATTAAAGATAATTTGACTTAAGTGGGATAAAAATTTACTTTTAATTAATAACTTTAAAATAGCGATTGCTATAAATTGGTCGCGAGTTAAGATTAAGTGTTTACACTGAAATTACTTTACCCAAGGGTGGGGCGAGAATTTTGTTATCGTTATTTTATCCTTTTTAATTTAAAGTATACCAAAAATAAATTTAATTCTTTTGTGTGATTTTATTTTCTATGTATCGACTTGAAATGATAATTATAACAATTTGTCGCGGGTAAGAATAGGTGATAAAACCAAAATTACCCTACCCAAGGACGGGGCGCAAATTTTATTATTATTGCAAGTTATTAATTTTAAGTATTGTAAAATAATAATAATAATAATAATAATAATAATAATAATAATAAAAATAATAAAAATAATAATAATAATAATAAAAATGTGTGTCTTTGCGTGCATGTTTGTTTGTTTTGTTTGTTGTGTTAAAATAGGTAAAACAAGGCATGTTCATAGACTGACAGTAAGTTCAGCAAAAGTAACTAATTTTTGACGAAACATGTGAACAAGAGAAGATATTGGTAATAAAGAATAATTCAACTCCAAACAGCGCAAGTTAGGGCTTTCTGGCTCTAAGAGGTTTTAACTCACTTTCTATACTATTTACCCTCGTGAATTCTAATTTTTGTCTGATTTCATTGCAAATGAGGGCATTGCATGATCTCAAGTGTGGGGAGGGGTTATAATTCTCTCAGTTTATACACTTGGCTTATTCTTTAAATTTTGTGAAAAATTTAAAAATTTCTAGCTAAATAAATTCAAATCATGTTTATATATATTTATGAACGGTAAAATTAAGTAAAATTTACTGAAACTATCGTCACCTAAAATGGACATAAATTGAGAAACAACACAAATGTTGAATTTATTTAATAGAATAGAGGAGAATAAAAAGGCAAAGAAAAAGTCAAGTGTGGGGAGATTAACCAATCTATTTATTTAAAACTGCATATCACATGTTTGTGCGAAGTTTTGCAGGTACTTTTGTTGTAATCCATAAAGAACAGTGATTGAAACCGAGACATGGGCCAATTGGAGAACTAAAAGGGCGATCTACACTATAAGGGATAGTATTGCACCCAACTGACCCTTCATACAAAATGTTTTTAAAAGATCAAATTGTGTTCATAAAATCTTATTTTCCTTAAGAAAAACATTAATCTTTTAATACAAGAGGTCTTCAGGATGACTCAATTCCATCCTTAGAGGAAGTAAAGTCTTCTGAAAAAGAAACGCGCTTCTTGATTTAGGTCAAGAAGTTTTCGTCCAGACCAGCTGTAGAGTCTACGAAAAACCTTGTAAAGTTTTCTCGAAAATCAGCTGGAAATTCACGGACCTCAGCATCAAACAGGGTTGCCAAGTGGTCAGACTTATCCTATCCATGAGAGGATCTGTCTCATAAAATGGGGAGGACACCTTGCAAATCAGCTGGATAAGACTGATGAACCAGATCTCTAGAAAGGATAATCTCCTTAAAGATTAAAAATCGGTATTTAAGCCTGATATTACTCAATCCTTGAGATTGACATTAAAGATTGAGAATTACAAACTCATGGAATTCGATGATATCTATACTCGAACTTGATCGAGAAAATGTTTTGGAAAATAAAAAAACCGATTTGTTTTCAAAGAACTTATTTTCAGTACGTTCATTACTGTTGAACGTGAAATCCTAGAAATTCACCGGAATTCACTAGTTCACCTGAATCAAATCGGGTGTCAACCGTACGAACGGTGGTTGCATAGCATGGTCGGAGACAGGACCTTGTGCCAGACAAAAAAAAAATCTAGGGTGATCTTTACTATTTCTCCTACCAAGGATAGTAATTGCATCCGACACGATGTTGACCATGATTTTATGCATGTTCATGTAACATAGCCTTAACAGTTTCTTGTTCATCGCTCTCCTTTGCAACCGGACGGTAGTTTGCCGTAAGGTAATATACGGAACAAGTAAACTGGATGTGTGCTTTCCAAACACAGGGATAGCAAGTGGGTACACAAAACCGAAAGTTTTTAGCTTAAAATCAAAAGAAAATATGAAACCCACAACCCACAAAAATGTTTATGAAAACTTACACCGGTGATGGGTTAATCCGGAAAACGTGTCTAGTGTAAAAAACTAGCATGTATTTTCAAAAGACAAAACTTTTTCATCAGGTTCCTACTTTCCCTAAGGATCCAAATTTTTCTAAGTCACGTAGGACTTTAACTACGACCCTTTGGTTTCATTAACTTGGAAATTGTTCGTTGTTATGAATTGAATTGACGGAATTTGTATCGTGACTTGAAAAAGAAACCATCATCATTGTATATAGTGTGAAATAGAGTGAAAAATAAAAGAATAAATTGTGTGAAGTGTGATTTCCTATTATTTCGGAGTATTTTTAGTTCTGTATTGCTTGAGGACAAGCAATGTTCAAAGTGTGGAGAGTTTGATATTGCTCAAAATGAACATATATTTAGTCGCAATATCTATCCTAAATAATAGGTTTTCATATGTAATTGTATCATATTTCCATTTTAATTGTATAAATAAATAAAAGTGAAGACGGAGTACTATAATGAAGATTAAAGAAGAAAATGGTCAAAAACGCTCAACGTACAAGTGATGTTCCAAGATGTACAAATTATACTCCAAAAGATACAAGCAACAGTGCACGGGGTACAAGAAGCCAAAGCATGCAAAGGGAGCTTCTCTATTTTCGGATCAGAATTAGAGGAGTATGACATAACCTGCACAATGATTATTAAATAATAATATAAAATACATTACAAAATTTGGTCAAGATCCATAAGGTGCTGCTTTTAAGATTAAATATCCAAAAGAAAATAAAGGAGGGTCATGATCGGGTCTTCCAACAAGCTTTTATGGAGTATATTAAGATGGAAGACACAAGTAATAAACAAATAATAAATCATTGTGGGCTGCTACTTTTATGGAGTTAATAAATCAAAAGAAATAAACATTACTGAAAATATGGGATCAATGGGTCAAGCACGATCAATTTACGGAGTATAATAAGAAAAGAATTGAAGTAGTGGCAGAAAATGGGGTCTTGTAATAATTCAACTACGGAGTATTAATAGAGGAGACCAAGTTCCAAGAGTTAAGAAGTTACATTCTCTCACACACATACGATTTATATTCTATTTTTAATTCCCAAGTTTCAGATTGTGTACTGTAATATCAATTTGTACGGGTGTTGTAATTTGAAGTTTTCTACCGCGTTGAATTAATGGAAGCTAAGAACTTTTGTGTAAGTTTTATTTATCCTTTTACCATGTCTAGTAATTAATTTGTTATTATGCTTATTTAACCAAAATAGTTATGATGTTTGACTAAAAATAGGAAATGGGTTAATTTAATTTGTACAACGGTTAATATTTAGATAAAGAACGACCTTAAGGAAGATTGGAGTTTTAACTATTAATGGGTATGGTAAAATAATTAAGTGACAACTTGTTAAATTACCACTATTTATAATTTACTATATGTATAAATAATCACATACGTTGACCGGACACGGAAGACGGGTTATTTACATATATGGTAAATTATTCATTGAAACGGACACGTGAATGGATTAATGGTTAAAAGACTAGTTAAAATTAAGGTGGGTTACATTCAGTGACAACTGGTGTAATTATTGACATACGTGACAACCGCGTCAAACCATCTAAATAGTAATTAGTTAGAATATTTAACTGTGGTTACAAGATAAAATGACGAGGACACTCGCATTTGATGCTTGTCATTATAGGACTGCGCTGGACAACTCCAGGTGGACATATTAAATATTCTACGAGTATAAAGGAAAATTAACCCAGGTTAAAAAGTAAAAAGTAAAAGTCAAACATCGTAACTACGGAAGTTAAATAAGCATAATACTCTTTTTATTGTATTTTCATCTCGTTTAGTTAAAGTTACTTTTATTTACCACAGTAATTTTTATTTACTTTGTTGCTACAATTTAGTTTAATTTTACTGTCTTGTTGTTAATATTAAAAAGAAAAGCCAAAAAGACAAACCGGTCGTTAAATGGTAAATCCTCAAAGTTACTAAAATTACTATATATTACTAAATCTAACTTAGTTACTTAATTTATCTAGATAACCTAGTAAAGCACCTAATAAAAGTGTCCATGGATCGACCTCCCAGAATTTACCTTAGCTATATTAGTATACGATAGGTATACTTGCCTAGTGTGTTTTAGTTTAATTTTAGGTAATTTCCTGTAGTAAATAATATAAAACTGATAACCGTTTCGTACACCACTAAAAAAACACATCACTCCTTCATCCTCTCAAACCCTAAAGATCAAAGCTTGTTAGTTTGTTGAATTCGAGCTAGTAATTTGTTACTTGTGTGTTGGTGATCATCACAAGGTAAGTGCTTCGTCGATTCATGCTTTGATTCTTGTTGAAATTGGGTTTTTGTGTTCTTGAATAAAAGTGTGAAATTGGGCTTGAATCTTGATAATTATGTGTTTGTATGTGTTAATTGATGTTAGATATAGCTTCTATAAGATTTATATGATGTTTTCCAAGTAGTTTTGATGTTAGAACTTGCAAAAATCGAGTTTTTGGGCTAAAATGGCAAAAATTAGCGTGCTGGAGCTGTTCTTCAGCTCCCACACGAGTGACAGGTCACTCGTACGAGTGACCACACGTTTGAGGGTCAACCACACGAGTGGGGGCTCACTCGTACGAGTGCCACGCGTGTGAGCACCGGTCAGCTTTGTGGAAACTTGTTTTGGTCATAACTTTCACACCGTAACTCCGTTTTTGATGAATCAAATATCGTTGGAATTGTAATAAAAAATCCTTTCCAATGATAAAATTTTTAGAAGCTATATCAGATATTATTTAGGTCAGAAATAGAGGTATTTGCGTGTGTGTCTAGTGTGCATGCGTTAATATGTTATTATGGGTTGAATTCTTGATATAGACTTATCAATTAGTGATAATATGATTGTATGATGTGGTTTAGAACTTGATATTATGACTTTGGGTGGTTTTGGGTTAAAAACCCATCATAACAGCTGTTGTTGCTGTTCTTCTCCACCCTTACGAGTGAACCTTCACACGTACGGTTGAGGCGGTGAACCGCATGGTGAACCGCACGAGTGAGTGGTTACTTGAACTGTTATATTTGCTAGTTGGATCGTATGGTTGAGATATGACTCGTACGAGTCATATGTCACTCGTGTGGTCAACCGTACGGATCTACTGTTGTCTAATTAGATATTTGGCCAAGGACCAAACGTACAAGTGAGGTGTCAACCGCACAGTTGAGGTTTCTCAGATGTGCGGATGAGTGTCACTCGTACGGTTGACAGGTCATATTGATTAAGTGTTCAAGTGCTTATTTATTGATGTTATTGTCTTGTTGTTAGGATGATATCAAGACATGATTACTGACTTGATTATGTCTATTCTCAGGTGGAAAAGAGAAAGAGAAGACTCAGAAAGATTAGACCTCTGAGAATCTTCAGTTGTTGGTAATTGGTGAGTGAGTCTATCTTCGAATAGAGTTTAAGTAGCAAATCATGCTACTGAGGATTACTCTGATTACCATGTGTAGTGTAGTGATCGCCATGCTAGGTGGATAGTTGCATGCTATGTGATCTATATATGTTGTATATGTGCACTGCGTTTGACACCAGCCATTCCTAGGGCGGTTGGGGACTTTCAACCATTTCTAGGGCAGTTGAAGTCCGTATGAGGTCAACCATTCCAAGGGAGGTTGAGTCCAAGTCCTACAGCCTGTTAGTATAGCATAGAAGAATGCATGCGTTGCGTTTGGATAGTTATGCAGAGACTGGTAGGAAGGACTATCGGTAGATCCTAGTCCGATCAGCTAGGTCGTGTGCCCGTACAAGCCGCCGATCCTCATATTGTCGTCGTTTGTATGCTTGATGGTTGTAAGCATGTTAGTTGACTGTTGTATGATGGATTGGTTAAGCTTAATCTGTAGATAGATTCCATTCACTTAGCGGTGCGCTAATCCCCCAAATTCCTCCCCTTGCAGGTTTAGCTACTGCTACTGGGATCGAAACGTGTTGTAGAAGACATGTTTGACTTGCAACTCTGATGTGGACTTTTATAACCGTGTTTGTAATAACGTAACACCGTTTGATAAAGTAAACGTAATTAAGTGGTTTTTGTACTAATGTAATTAAGGTTGTGGTTTTACTAAATAAGACTTCCGCTGTGTTATAATAAAAAAAATGGCCGGTGTTACAAAAATATAAATTCGAAAAAATTTAAAAAGTAATTTCTTTTTTTCAAACAAAATTTGGTGACCGAAAAATTAGGAAAAAATTGGTGTATTGAATAATAAGAAAAGAAAATTTTGTTAGAATTGAGAGAGATTTGCGGTGAGAAAAAAATGGAAATGGTCTGGGAATTTAATCTTCTGATATCATGTTATATAGAAGTCTTACCGGTGTTCTGATACCATGTTATGAAATGAATGATCTCTTCTTATTATTAAGACACTAATATATAGTTACATGTGCATATATTTTAAATTTTTCATGTTTCTAATATATGATTCCATGTTATAATATTATATTTATAAAATACACTCATTATGTTTATAATATGCTTCATTCTCTAGTTCAGAAGATAAAAAAATCTGGATGTTAAGCACAGATATTCGGTTTCGGATACAAGGAAATCTATTGACAAGGTTCTTTTACCTCCGTTACAATCGATTACTAGGTGGAGTAATGAAATGTCCCGTTCTTATTGATTAAAAACGTTCCATATTAATTGATTTCGTTGCGAGGTTTTGACCTCTATATGAGACATTTTTCAAAGACTGCATTCATTTTTAAAACAAACCATAACCTTTATTTCATAGATAAAGGTTTTAAAAAGCTTTACGTAGATTATCAAATAATGATAATCTAAAATATCCTGTTTACACACGACCATTACATAATGGTTTACAATACAAATATGTTACAACAAAATAAGTTTCTTGAATGCAGTTTTTACACAATATCATACAAGCATGGACTCCAAATCTCGTCCTTATTTAAGTATACGACAGCGGAAGCTCTTAATAATCACCTAAGAATAAACATGCTTAAAACGTCAACAAAAATGTTGGTGAGTTATAGGTTTAACCTATATATATATCAAATCATAATAATAGACCACAAGATTTCATATTTCAATACACATCCCATACATAGAGATAAAAATCATTCATATGGTGAACACCTGGTAACCGACATTAACAAGATGCATATATAAGAATATCCCCATCATTTTCGGGACACCCTTCGGATATGATATAAATTTCGAAGTACTAAAGCATCCGGTACTTTGGATGGGGTTTGTTAGGCCCAATAGATCTATCTTTAGGATTCGCGTCAATTAGGGTGTCTGTTCCCTAATTCTTAGATTACCAGACTTAATAAAAAGGGGCATATTCGATTTCGATAATTCAACCATAGAATGTAGTTTCACATACTTGTGTCTATTTTGTAAATCATTTATAAAACCTGCATGTATTCTCATCCCAAAAATATTAGATTTTAAAAGTGGGACTATAACTCACTTTCACAGATTTTTACTTCGTCGGGAAGTAAGACTTGGCCACTGGTTGATTCACGAACCTATAACAATATATACATATATATCAAAGTATGTTCAAAATATATTTACAACACTTTTAATATATTTTGATGTTTTAAGTTTCTTAAGTCAGCTGTCCTCGTTAGTAACCTACAACTAGTTGTCCACAGTTAGATGTACAGAAATAAATCGATAAATATTATCTTGAATCAATCCACGACCCAGTGTATACGTATCTCAGTATTGATCACAACTCAAACTATATATATTTTGGAATCAACCTCAACCCTGTATAGCTAACTCCAACATTCACATATAGAGTGTCTATGGTTGTTCCGAAATATATATAGATGTGTCGACATGATAGGTCGAAACATTGTATACGTGTCTATGGTATCTCAAGATTACATAATATACAATACAAGTTGATTAAGTTATGGTTGGAATAGATTTGTTACCAATTTTCACGTAGCTAAAATGAGAAAAATTATCCAATCTTGTTTTACCCATAACTTCTTCATTTTAAATCCGTTTTGAGTGAATCAAATTGCTATGGTTTCACATTGAAATCTATTTTATGAATCTAAATAGAAAAAGTATATGTTTATAGTCGGAAAAATAAGTTACAAGTCGTTTTTGTAAAGGTAGTCATTTCAGTCGAAAGAACGACGTCTAGATGACCATTTTAGAAAACATACTTCCACTTTGAGTTTAACCATAATTTTTCGGTATAAACATACTTCCACTTTGAGTTTAACCATAATTTTTGGGTATAGTTTCATGTTCATAATAAAAATAATTTTCCCATAATAACAACTTTTAAATTAAAGTTTATCATACTTTTTAATTAACTAACCCAAAACAGCCCGCGGTGTTACTACGACGGCGTAAATCCGGTTTTACGGTGTTTTTCGTGTTTCCAGGTTTTAAATCATTAAGTTAGCATATCATATAGATATAGAACATGTGTTTAGTTTATTTTAAAAGTCAAGTTAGAAGGATTAACTTTTATGTGCGAACAAGTTTAGAATTAACTAAACTATGTCCTAGTGATTACAAGTTTAAACCTTCGAATAAGATAGCTTTATATGTATGAATCGAATGATGTTATGAACATCATTACTACCTCAAGTTCCTTGGATAAACGTACTGGAAATGAGAAAAATAGATCTAGCTTCAATGGATCCTTAGATGGCTCGAAGTTCTTGAAGCAGAATCATGACACGAAAACAAGTTCAAGTAAGATCATCACTTGAAATAAGATTGTTATAGTTATAGAAATTGAACCAAAGTTTGAATATGATTATTACCTTGTATTAGAATGATAACCTACTGTAAGAAACAAAGATTTCTTGAGATTGGATGATCACCTTACAAGATTGGAAGTGAGCTAGCAAACTTGAAAGTATTCTTGATTTTATGTAACTAGAACTTGTAGAATATATGAAGAACACTTAGAACTTGAAGATAGAACTTGAGAGAGATTAATTAGATGAAGAAAATTGAAGAATGAAAGTGTTTGTAGGTGTTTTTGGTCGTTGGTGTATGGATTAGATATAAAGGATATGTAATTTTGTTTTCATGTAAATAAGTCATGAATGATTACTCATATTTTTGTAATTTTATGAGATATTTCATGCTAGTTGCCAAATGATGGTTCTCACATGTGTTAGGTGACTCACATGGGCTGCTAAGAGCTGATCATTGGAGTGTATATACCAATAGTACATACATCTAAAAGCTGTGTATTGTACGAGTACGAATACGGGTGCATACGAGTAGAATTGTTGATGAAACTGAATGAGGATGTAATTGTAAGCATTTTTGTTAAGTAGAAGTATTTTGATAAGTGTATTGAAGTCTTTCAAAAGTGTATAAATACATATTAAAACACTACATGTATATACATTTTAACTGAGTCGTTAAGTCATCGTTAGTCGTTACATGTAAGTGTTGTTTTTAAACCTTTAGGTTAACGGTCTTGTTAAATGTTGTTAACCCAATGTTTATAATATCAAATGAGATTTTAAATTATTATATTATCATGATATTATCATGTATGAATATCTCTTAATATGATATATATACATTAAATGTCTTTACAACGATAATCGTTACATATATGTCTCGTTTAAAAATCATTAAGTTAGTAGTCTTGTTTTTACATATGTAGTTCATTGTTAATATACTTAATGATATGTTTACTTATAATAGTATCATGTTAACTATATATATATCCATATATATGTCATCATATAGTTTTTACAAGTTTTAACGTTCGTGAATCACCGGTCAACTTGGGCGGTCAATTGTCTATATGAAACATATTTCAATTAATCAAGTCTTAACAAGTTTGATTGCTTAACATATTGAAAACATTTAATCATGTAAATATCAATCTCAATTAATATATATAAACATGGAAAAGTTCGGGTCACTACAGTACCTACCCGTTAAATAAATTTCGTCCCGAAATTTTAAGCTGTTGAAGGTGTTGACGAATCTTCTGGAAATAGATGTGGGTATTTCTTCTTCATCTGATCTTCACGCTCCCAGGTGAACTCGGGTCCTCTACGAGCATTCCATCAAACCTTAACAATTGGTATCTTGTTTTGCTTAAGTCTTTTAACCTCACGATCCATTATTTCGACGGGTTCTTCGATGAATTGAAGTTTTTCGTTGATTTGGATTTCATCTAACGGAATAGTGAGATCTTCTTTAGTAAAACATTTCTTCAAATTCGAGACGTGGAAAGTGTTATGTACAGCCGCGAGTTGTTGAGGTAACTCTAGTCGGTAAGCTACTGGTCCGACACGATCAATAATCTTGAATGGTCCAATATACCTTGGATTTAATTTCCCTCGTTTACCAAATCGAACAACGCCTTTCCAAGGTGCAACTTTAAGCATGACCATCTCTCCAATTTCAAATTCTATATCTTTTCTTTTAATGTCAGCGTAGCTCTTTTGTCGACTTTGGGCGGTTTTCAACCGTTGTTGAATTTGGATGATCTTCTCGGTAGTTTCTTGTATAATCTCCGGACCCGTAATCTGTCTATCCCCCACTTCACTCCAACAAATCGGAGACCTGCACTTTCTACCATAAAGTGCTTCAAACGGCGCCATCTCAATGCTTGAATGGTAGCTGTTGTTGTAGGAAAATTCTGCTAATGGTAGATATCGATCCCAACTGTTTCCGAAATCAATAACACATGCTCGTAGCATGTCTTCAAGCGTTTGTATCGTCCTTTCGCTCTGCCCATCAGTTTGTGGATGATAGGCAGTACTCATGTCTAGACGAGTTCCTAATGCTTGCTGTAATGTCTGCCAGAATCTTGAAATAAATCTGCCATCCCTATCAGAGATAATAGAGATTGGTATTCCATGTCTGGAGACGACTTCCTTCAAATACAGTCGTGCTAACTTCTCCATCTTGTCATCTTCTCTTATTGGCAGGAAGTGTGCTGATTTGGTGAGACGATCAACTATTACCCAAATAGTATCAAAACCACTTGCAGTCCTTGGCAATTTAGTGATGAAATCCATGGTAATGTTTTCCCATTTCCATTCCGGGATTTCGGGTTGTTGAAGTAGACCTGATGGTTTTTGATGCTCAGCTTTGACCTTAGAACACGTCAAACATTCTCCTACGTATTTAGCAACATCGGCTTTCATACCCGGCCACCAAAAATGTTTCTTGAGATCCTTGTACATCTTCCCCGTTCCAGGATGTATTGAGTATCTGGTTTTATGAGCTTCTCTAAGTACCATTTCTCTCATATCTCCAAATTTTGGTACCCAAATCCTTTCAGCCCTATACCCGGTTCCGTCTTCCCGAATATTAAGATGCTTCTCCGATCCTTTGGGTATTTCATCCTTTAAATTTCCCTCTTTTAAAACTCCTTGTTGCGCCTCCTTTATTTGAGTAGTAATGTTATTATGAATCATTATATTCATAGATTTTACTCGAATGGGTTCTCTGTCCTTCCTGCTCAAGGCATCGGCTACCACATTTGCCTTCCCCGGGTGGTAACGAATCTCAAAGTCGTAATCATTCAATAATTCAATCCACCTACGCTGCCTCATATTCAGTTGTTTCTGATTAAATATGTGTTGAAGACTTTTGTGGTCGGTATATATAATACTTTTGACCCCATATAAGTAGTGCCTCCAAGTCTTTAATGCAAAAACAACCGCGCCTAATTCCAAATCATGTGTCGTATAATTTTGTTCGTGAATCTTCAATTGTCTAGACGCATAAGCAATCACCTTCGTTCGTTGCATTAATACACAACCGAGACCTTGCTTTGATGCATCACAATAAATCACAAAATCATCATTCCCTTCAGGCAATGACAATATAGGTGCCGTAGTTAGCTTTTTCTTCAATAACTGAAACGCTTTCTCTTGTTCATCATTCCATTCAAATTTCTTCCCTTTATGCGTTAATGCAGTCAAGGGTTTTGCTATTCTGGAAAAGTCTTGGATGAACCTTCTGTAATAACCAGCTAGTCCTAAAAACTGGTGTATGTGTTTCGGAGTTTTCGGGGTTTCCCACTTTTCAACAGTTTCTATCTTTGCCGGATCCACCTTAATACCTTCTTTGTTCACTATGTGACCGAGGAATTGAACTTCTTCCAACCAAAATGCACACTTTGAAAACTTAGCGTACAATTCTTCCTTCCTCAATACTTCTAACACCTTTCTCAAATGTTCACCGTGTTCTTGGTCATTCTTTGAGTAAATAAGTATGTCATCAATGAAAACAATGACAAACTTGTCAAGGTATGGTCCACACACTCGGTTCATAAGGTCCATGAACACAGCTGGTGCATTAGTTAAACCAAACGGCATGACCATAAACTCGTAATGACCGTAACGTGTTCTGAAAGCAGTCTTTGGAATATCATCTTCTTTCACCCGCATTTGATGATACCCGGAACGTAAGTCAATCTTTGAATAAACAGACGAGCCTTGTAGTTGATCAAATAAGTCATCGATTCTCGGTAGTGGGTAGCAGTTCTTGATGGTAAATTTGTTCAACTCTCGGTAGTCGATACACAACCTGAATGTACCATCTTTCTTCTTGACAAACAAAACAGGAGCTCCCCACGGTGATGTGCTTGGTCGAATGAAACCACGCTCTAAAAGTTCTTGTAATTGGCTTTGTAGTTCTTTCATCTCGCTGGGTGCGAGTCTGTAAGGAGCACGAGCTATTGGTGCAGCTCCTGGTACAAGATCTATATGAAATTCAACGGATCGATGTGGGGGTAATCCCGGTAATTCTTTCAGAAATACATCGGGAAATTCTTTTGCGATGGGAACATCATTGATGCTCTTTTCTTCAGTTTGTACTTTCTCGACGTGTGCTAGAACAGCATAGCAACCTTTTCTTATTAGTTTTTGTGCCTTCAAATTACTAATAAGATGTAGCTTCGTGTTGCCCTTTTCTCCGTACACCATTAAGGGTTTTCCTTTTTCTCGTATAATGCGAATTGCATTTTTGTAACAAACGATCTCTGCTTTCACTTCTTTCAACCAGTCCATACCGATTATCACATCAAAACTCCCTAACTCTACTGGTATCAAATCAATCTTAAATGTTTCACTAACCAGTTTAATTTCTCGATTCCGACATATATTATCTGCTGAAATTAATTTACCATTTGCTAATTCGAGTAAAAATTTACTATCCAAAGGCGTCAATGGACAACTTAATTTAGCACAAAAATCTCTACTCATATAGCTTCTATCCGCACCCGAATCAAATAAAACGTAAGCAGATTTATTGTCAATAAGAAACGTACCCGTAACAAGCTCCGGGTCTTCCTGTGCCTCTGTCGCATTAATATTGAAAACTCTTCCGCGGCCTTGTCCATTCGTGTTCTCCTGGTTCGGGCAATTTCTAATAATGTGGCCCGGTTTTCCACATTTATAACAAACTACATTGGCATAACTTGCTCCGACACTACTTGCTCCGCCATTACTCGTTCCGACACCATTTGTTCCTTTCGTTCTGTTAACCCCTGGTCCGTAGACATCACACTTCGCCGCGCTATGACCATTTCTTTTACACTTGTTGCAAAATTTGGTGCAGAACCCTGAGTGATACTTTTCACACCTTTGGCATAGCTGCTTCTGATTGTTGTTGTTGTTGCGGTTATTATTGTTGTTAGGATGATTGTTGTGGTTGTTGTTGTTGTTGTTGTTGTTGTTGTTGGGCCGTTTGTTGTAGTTGCGATTGATGTTGCGATTGTTAGGATAGTTGTTGCGATTATTGTTATAATTGCTGTTGTTGTTGTATTGGTGATTCTTATCACCGTTTTCCTCCCACTTTCTTTTGACTTGCTTCACATTGGCCTCTTCAGCAGTCTGTTCTTTAATTCTTTCTTCAATCTGGTTCACTAGTTTGTGAGCCATTCTACATGCCTGTTGTATGGAGGCGGGCTCGTGTGAACTTATATCTTCTTGGATTCTTTCCGGTAATCCTTTCACAAACGCGTCGATCTTCTCTTCCTCATCTTCGAATGCTCCCGGACACAATAGGCACAATTCTGTGAATCGTCTTTCGTACGTGGTAATATCAAATCCTTGGGTTCGTAACCCTCTAAGTTCTGTCTTGAGCTTATTGACCTCGGTTCTGGGACGGTACTTCTCGTTCATCAAGTGCTTGAATGCTGACCACGGTAGTGCGTACGCATCGTCTTGTCCCACTTGCTCTAGATAGGTATTCCACCATGTTAACGCAGAACCTGTGAAGGTATGCGTAGCGTACTTCACTTTGTCCTCTTCAGTACACTTACTTATGGCAAACACCGATTCAACCTTCTCGGTCCACCGTTTCAATCCGATCGGTCCTTCGGTTCCATCAAATTCCAAAGGTTTGCAGGCAGTGAATTCTTTGTAGGTGCATCCTACACGATTTCCTGTACTGCTAGATCCAAGGTTATTGTTGGTATGTAGCGCAGCCTGTACTGCGGCTATGTTTGAAGCTAGAAAAGTACGGAATTCCTCTTCATTCATATTCACGGTGTGTCGAGTAGTCGGTGCCATTTCCTTCAAAATAGTTAAATGGAACAAGTTAATCATACAGAATATTAAGAGTAGTTAATAGTATTTCGTAGCATAATATGAACTCATTTATAAAAGCTTTTTCTTCATATTAGCGTTTTATAAGTTTAAATTCGGGTAGTACCTACCCGTTAAGTTCATACTTAGTAGCTAATATACAATTCAACTACTACAATTCTATATGAAAAACTGATTATAATAATATTTCGCATTCAAACTTTTATACAATATTTTACAAACTTACAATACCGCTTATTTTACATAAAGCATGAAATATAGCACACAATAACTTTGATACAAGATAGTTGTGAAGATAATTCTAGCTAGTACACAAGTCGTTCAGCAAAGGCAATAAAGACATGTAATTCATACGTCCAGAAACAAGTCATGCATTCTGGTTTTACTAGGACTACTTCCCATCCTTGGTCTTATGCAACATAACCGTTATGACCGTTGATAAGACAGCGTGTTGTAACGTCGTCAAAGGGACGAGGGTTACGTAATGTCCAACAGTCCCGTAACAATCTAAAAACCTCATTTCTTACCCCAATTACCGACTCCGTCACTTGTGGGAACGTTTTGTTTAATAGTTGTAGCCCGATGTTCTTGTTCTCACTTTGGTGAGAAGCGAACATTACTAATCCGTAAGCATAACATGCTTCTTTATGTTGCATGTTAGCCGCTTTTTCTAAATCACGAAGTCCAATATTCGGATATATTGAGTCAAAATAATTTCTTAACCCATTGCGTAAAATAGCATTTGGGTTCCCCGCAATATATGCGTCAAAGTAAACACATCGTAACTTATGGGTTTCCCAATGTGATATCCCCCATCTTTCAAATGAAAGTCTCTTATAAACCAAGACATTCTTGGAACGTTCTTCGAATGTCTTACAAACTGATCTCGCCTTAAATAGTTGTGCCGAGGAATTCTGACCGACTCTAGACAAGATTTCATCAATCATGTCTCCGGGTAGGTCTCTTAAAATATTGGGTTGTCTATCCATTTTGCGTTTTTATACTGTAAAATAGACAAGAGTTAGATTCATAAAAAAAAATACTTATTAATACAAGCAATTTTTACATATATCATAAAGCATAAGCACACTACATTACATATATTACACCACATGAATACAACTATCTTATTCCGACTCGCTTGTTTCTTCTTCTTCGGTTTTGGTTCGTTTTGCCAAGTTTCTAGGGATATATGATTTTCCCCTAATACGAGCCGTCGTTATCCACATTGGTTTAGAAAAACCTGGTGGTTTAGAGGTTCCCGGGTCATTGTTACAACTTAAGGACTTCGGGGGTTGACGATACATATAAAGTTCATCGGGGTTGGAATTAGATTTCTCTATTTTTATGCCCTTTCCCTTATTATTTTCTTTTGCCTTTTTAAATTCAGTTGGGGTAATTTCTATAACATCATCGGAATTCTCGTCGGAATCCGATTCATCGGAGAATTGGTAATCCTCCCAATATTTTGCTTCCTTGGCGGAAACACCATTGACCATAATTAACCTTGGTCGGTTGGTTGAGGATTTTCTTTTACTTAACCGTTTTATTATTTCCCCCACCGGTTCTATTTCTTCATCCGGTTCCGATTCTTCTTCCGGTTCCGATTCTTCTTCCGGTTCCGACTCTTCTTCCGGTTCCTCTTCGGGAACTTGTGAATCAGTCCACGAATCATTCCAATTTACATTTGACTCTTCATTATTATTAGGTGAGTCAATGGGACTTGTTCTAGAGGTAGACATCTATCACATAATATCAAACGCGTTAAGAGATTAATATATCACATAATATTCACATGTTAAAAATATATAGTTTCCAACAAAATTTGTTAAGCAATCAATTTTCAAGTAAACACGGTCGAAGTCCAGACTCACTAATGCATCCTAACAAACTCGATAAGACACACTAATGCAAAATTCTGGTTCTCTAAGACCAACGCTCGGATACCAACTGAAATGTCCCGTTCTTATTGATTAAAAACGTTCCATATTAATTGATTTCGTTGCGAGGTTTTGACCTCTATATGAGACATTTTTCAAAGACTGCATTCATTTTTAAAACAAACCATAACCTTTATTTCATAGATAAAGGTTTTAAAAAGCTTTACGTAGATTATCAAATAATGATAATCTAAAATATCCTGTTTACACACGACCATTACATAATGGTTTACAATACAAATATGTTACAACAAAATAAGTTTCTTGAATGCAGTTTTTACACAATATCATACAAGCATGGACTCCAAATCTCGTCCTTATTTAAGTATACGACAGCGGAAGCTCTTAATAATCACCTGAGAATAAACATGCTTAAAACGTCAACAAAAATGTTGGTGAGTTATAGGTTTAACCTATATATATATCAAATCATAATAATAGACCACAAGATTTCATATTTCAATACACATCCCATACATAGAGATAAAAATCATTCATATGGTGAACACCTGGTAACCGACATTAACAAGATGCATATATAAGAATATCCCCATCATTTCCGGGACACCCTTCGGATATGATATAAATTTCGAAGTACTAAAGCATCCGGTACTTTGGATGGGGTTTGTTAGGCCCAATAGATCTATCTTTAGGATTCGCGTCAATTAGGGTGTCTGTTCCCTAATTCTTAGATTACCAGACTTAATAAAAAGGGGCATATTCGATTTCGATAATTCAACCATAGAATGTAGTTTCACATACTTGTGTCTATTTTGTAAATCATTTATAAAACCTGCATGTATTCTCATCCCAAAAATATTAGATTTTAAAAGTGGGACTATAACTCACTTTCACAGATTTTTACTTCGTCGGGAAGTAAGACTTGGCCACTGGTTGATTCACGAACCTATAACAATATATACATATATATCAAAGTATGTTCAAAATATATTTACAACACTTTTAATATATTTTGATGTTTTAAGTTTCTTAAGTCAGCTGTCCTCGTTAGTAACCTACAACTAGTTGTCCACAGTTAGATGTACAGAAATAAATCGATAAATATTATCTTGAATCAATCCACGACCCAGTGTATACGTATCTCAGTATTGATCACAACTCAAACTATATATATTTTGGAATCAACCTCAACCCTGTATAGCTAACTCCAACATTCACATATAGAGTGTCTATGGTTGTTCCGAAATATATATAGATGTGTCGACATGATAGGTCGAAACATTGTATACGTGTCTATGGTATCTCAAGATTACATAATATACAATACAAGTTGATTAAGTTATGGTTGGAATAGATTTGTTACCAATTTTCACGTAGCTAAAATGAGAAAAATTATCCAATCTTGTTTTACCCATAACTTCTTCATTTTAAATCCGTTTTGAGTGAATCAAATTGCTATGGTTTCATATTGAACTCTATTTTATGAATCTAAACAGAAAAAGTATAGGTTTATAGTCGGAAAAATAAGTTACAAGTCGTTTTTGTAAAGGTAGTCATTTCAGTCGAAAGAACGACGTCTAGATGACCATTTTAGAAAACATACTTCCACTTTGAGTTTAACCATAATTTTTGGATATAGTTTCATGTTCATAATAAAAATAATTTTCTCAGAATAACAACTTTTAAATCAAAGTTTATCATAGTTTTTAATTAACTAACCCAAAACAGCCCGCGGTGTTACTACGACGGCGTAAATCCGGTTTTACGGTGTTTTTCGTGTTTCCAGGTTTTAAATCATTAAGTTAGCATATCATATAGATATAGAACATGTGTTTAGTTGATTTTAAAAGTCAAGTTAGAAGGATTAACTTTTGTTTGCGAACAAGTTTAGAATTAACTAAACTATGTTCTAGTGATTACAAGTTTAAACCTTCGAATAAGATAGCTTTATATGTATGAATCGAATGATGTTATGAACATCATTACTACCTTAAGTTCCTTGGATAAACCTACTGGAAAAGAGAAAAATGGATCTAGCTTCAATGGATCCTTAGATGGCTCGAAGTTCTTGAAGCAGAATCATGACACGAAAACAAGTTCAAGTAAGATCATCACTTGAAATAAGATTGTTATAGTTATAGAAATTGAACCAAAGTTTGAATATGATTATTACCTTGTATTAGAATGATAACCTACTGTAAGAAACAAAGATTTCTTGAGATTGGATGATCACCTTACAAGATTGGAAGTGAGCTAGCAAACTTGAAAGTATTCTTGATTTTATGTAACTAGAACTTGTAGAATATATGAAGAACACTTAGAACTTGAAGATAGAACTTGAGAGAGATTAATTAGATGAAGAAAATTGAAGAATGAAAGTGTTTGTAGGTGTTTTTGGTCGTTGGTGTATGGATTAGATATAAAGGATATGTAATTTTGTTTTCATGTAAATAAGTCATGAATGATTACTCATATTTTTGTAATTTTATGAGATATTTCATGCTAGTTGCCAAATGATGGTTCCCACATGTGTTAGGTGACTCACATGGGCTGCTAAGAGCTGATCATTGGAGTGTATATACCAATAGTACATACATCTAAAAGCTGTGTATTGTACGAGTACGAATACGGGTGCGTACGAGTAGAATTGTTGATGAAACTGAATGAGGATGTAATTGTAAGCATTTTTGTTAAGTAGAAGTATTTTGATAAGTGTATTGAAGTCTTTCAAAAGTGTATAAATACATATTAAAACACTACATGTATATACATTTTAACTGAGTCGTTAAGTCATCGTTAGTCGTTACATGTAAGTGTTGTTTTTAAACCTTTAGGTTAACGGTCTTGTTAAATGTTGTTAACCCAATGTTTATAATATCAAATGAGATTTTAAATTATTATATTATCATGATATTATCATGTATGAATATCTCTTAATATGATATATATACATTAAATGTCTTTACAACGATAATCGTTACATATATGTCTCGTTTAAAAATCATTAAGTTAGTAGTCTTGTTTTTACATATGTAGTTCATTGTTAATATACTTAATGATATGTTTACTTATAATAGTATCATGTTAACTATATATATATCCATATATATGTCATCATATAGTTTTTACAAGTTTTAACGTTCGTGAATCACCGGTCAACTTGGGCGGTCAATTGTCTATATGAAACATATTTCAATTAATCAAGTCTTAACAAGTTTGATTGCTTAACATATTGAAAACATTTAATCATGTAAATATCAATCTCAATTAATATATATAAACATGGAAAAGTTCGGGTCACTACAAGTAAGTCTATCCCGAAGAAAGTTAATATCTTCTTATGGCGTTCAGCTATTGATGGATTGCCTACGAGATTCAATCTCGCTAATCGAGGTGTAGAGATATCGGACCTTGGCTGCTGTCACTGTACTTGCGGGTTGGAAGATTCAAGTCATGTTATGTTCACATGTGTGCTTGCAGAAGAAGTTTGGGGAAAGATTTATCTTTGGTCGGGAGTTGATACAACATCGTTTGACTCTTGGTTATCGTTGGTGACTTGGTTTGATCAATGGCATACTAGTGCGTCAAATAAGATTCGGATGAATGTCATTGTGGCGGCTTGTCTTTGGGTTCTTTGGCGGTTTCGCAACAACGTTTTGTTTGGGAATAGTCAGGTGAAGAAGGCGGATTTATTTGATTCTATACGTGATGTTTCGTATAGTTGGTTAACAAGTCGTTGTAAAGTTAATTTATCTTGGAACGACTGGCTAATAAAGCCGTTGTAACTCTTATTTGTATGTTTTGCTTCTAGTTTCTTGCTAGAAGCCGTTAATAAAATTTGCCGTTCCAAAAAAAAATATACACTCATTATTAAGAATTTACCAACTCTACCGATTGATCTTGCCAATGATGCTTCCGTATAACATAAAAAAAAAAAAAAATACTATAGTTCAAAGTTGTTACATCCGGAGGGATAAGACCCTTTCATTTAACCTTAACCCAAAAATATAGAGTTATAGCTTAGCTGATAGTAGTCTGCCTCTCTTAGTGAGAGGTCAGGAGTTTGACTCCGCTGGACTGCAAGATTGCACTCCCGCTGGACTGCAACATTGCACTCCCGTTGGACTGCAACATTGCACTCAATATTATCCCTGGCCCGAAGTATTCACCAGGTTGCCTTTCGCTTAGTGTGGGGCAGCGGGAGGGGGGTTTTTACCGGTCATGCCCTCGGATTGGTCTGGGTTTCCTCCAGGATAGTAGCTGGGGGCGGGTTATGCAATTACGGGAAATGAACACATGGGTGGTTAAGTCTTCCTGGGTGATCCCAAACTAATTTGACATTAGAAATTAAATCTGTTTTACAAATTAAAGTGTTTTACTTATATATTTATAGAGTGCAATCAAATTCTAATAATAACCAACAGAAAATTTAACACTTTTGGAATGCCAAGAAGAATTTTCTTATTATATCCATAGTCTAATAAATAACAAGAAACCAAAGCCTAATAATTTACACTTTGTATACAAATTGAGCCATTCATCAGACTAATTTGATCACTTTAGTCTAGAACCCACCTTTAGAATCGACTTCAATGGCTTAATCTCACTTGAAGGCCATTGTTCCATTGCATTTCTCTTTCTCTTTTTGTTGCTTAGATAATCATCTATATATTCTACATTATGGTCAATACTTACCGTCTTTCGTGGCGCTTTTGGTTTAGCCATATCCTCTCTATGTTTAAAGTGACCGTACCATGATGAACCTATGGGTGGTACCCGTGGTCCATGAGGGTCAAGCTTATCTTCAAAAACCTCAATTGTTCGAGAACTAGAACCACCTAAAACAACCGTCTTTGAAGCATGGACGTTGAACAATTGTGCCAATGTCTTGAAAACCAAATCAAAAGCAACCAAAAGACAACAAAATGGGCATCTTGTAGTCGTGTTGAGATACCGGTAGATGAACAAGTTGTTGCATATAAGGCAACCAGAAGCCATCTTGTTTTAGGAAAAATTATTCTGAAATTCAAAGATGAATCTTTGAAATAGCATGGTAATGGGATTAAATGAGGTTGGTGTATTTTTCATTTTACTGACACAAAAAGTTATCTTTGAAGATGAGTTTCAAGTTATTCTTGTCTATGATAAAAAGGTATCTTGGTCTATGTTACTTTAAAGCAAATGAGTAAGAATTTTCAAATTAATGTTCTTCCTTGTCATTGGTTTAATGGTTTCCTAATAGCATGGAGGAGGTAAACATATTAGATTCCTTTCAACAACAGGCAAACAAAGAAAATAAATAAAATAAAAATAGAAATTATAATAAACCCCCAGTTTTTAAAGGAATATAAATATGTTTAGTTATTTGTAGACATATATTATTACACATATTTAAAGGTTAGAAGTTTTTAATGTTTTGTTATCCCAAGGGAGCGAATATTTTCTCAAATGTACGCGTCCTAACTGGGTTATCCATAACTGTTCTTAACCCTTTCTTTGGTCACCTCAAGCTACTAGTAAAGTTTGAACCTAAGATATCTTATGAAAATATTAGAACGCCAACCACTGAGTTAGCCTGTGATGGTTACCAATATGCGTATAATATGCCTATATGTGGTGTAAAATTATCTACTATTCTAACCATACACTACTAAATTAGCGGTTTTAATAATCTTACCTTCACTACAAAACATAAAATGTAACTGATAAGGGTAAAATAATACACACAACTAGTTTAGTTAAAAACAATATTATTATTTAATCTACAGAATAGCAGAAAGTTCAGCCGAATGAATTTTTTACAACTTAACTTGTTTATACATATACATTATCTTATCCCTCCCCATTTTTAGTCAACAACACATGTTGTCAATTGCATCATTAATATTTCCATAAATTACCCTTAAAATAGTAAGACTGCTTATATCACATATGACAAAATCAAGAGATGACTGAAAGTCAGCCTCTCTGATTACCATTGCTTTAATCCATATGGAACAAATTAACTCCCACAAAGATAGTGTGATACAAAAATTTTAATCTTCGATACAATAATTCAAGCTACTGTTTATTATCATAATGCTTTGACCTACGTCTTAGATGTTACGTACAGATCAACCCAAGAAAAGAATGTCATCTTGTACAAAATTTCTGACGTGCAGAATGTTACAGATTTTGTTGTGCGACTGTAAATCAACGCAACTTAAACCAGTATTACCTAGCATAGCATTTGGATTCTGGAAGCAGATTTTTTCGAGTAAAATGAATCAAGGATTACCACCTGGTTTAACAGGAATTCTTCCACAAAGGCGCCAATAAGAACCAGGGTGAAACTGTGACTTTTCAAACACCCATATATCACGAACCAGGACCTACACCAATCACAACAACCACCGCTCAATATATATATATAAAAATAAATATATATAGAGAGAGTAGAAGATAGATAAATTATCTGAATGATCATGTGACCTGTGATTCTACTAGAATCAACCTATCTACTATGTTTTATACAAAGTTGCAAAAATCGCTACTCGGGGAGCACTCGTTCGTGAATTTTAGGGAGTACTCGGAAACTCGGGGAGTACTCGAATGTTGACCAAGTTTGACTTTGACCGATTTTGACCGAGTTCTAACAAATTTTTCGAGTAATCCCGAATTTTAGCCGGTTTTGACTGATTTCCTGAGTAATGCCGAGTACTTGCCAAGTACTCCCTGAGTTGCAAAAACCGAGTACTCGCCGAGTAATTCCGATTTATACAACACGGGTTTTATATTACACTTGTATTTATTGACATAATAGACCTAGAAACAACATTGACAGTACATGACCAAATAAATAAAAGATGCAGGGTAAGATATTGTTGGAACAAAAAGTAGGGAAGTATGATGTACAATCTGTGATTGTGAAAAAGAATAGAAAATTCATATTTAAATGTATATCAAGAAAACAACTACGATTTCTAGTCACAAAGTGAAATAATGCAGTACCTCCTTATCTTTATTTCCAGCAACGACGACGTCTTTCGAATCATATGCCTCAAACTTCTGAAAGAAGAAATATTATGTAATTAATAATTAATAATTTGCATTATTCAAGAAGCAAAGTAATATATGACCAAAGCTTATAGACAGATAAATTTGTATTTCCATTTGAACTTTCTATTTTCACAAAAATTTTAAGCAACTCAAAAATCACAGCTCAAAGAATTAACGTCAACGATCCTTGGTAAACAGTATTAAGGAACGCTTAACTTCATAAAAGAGAAGAGGTAGATATTAATCATATCTGAATCCTAATATTGATATTGTTGTGTGCCCTTTACGAGTTTTGTTTTGGATTAGCTAGGAAAGCCCCCTATGAACGAGCACATTGGCTCCCCTAGAGAGTAAACCTCGGGTAACCAAGCCCCCCGAGTGAATTGCGCATTACGCGCACCCTTTGGTCACACTCCCTTTCTGAAAAATTTGGCATAGCCAGGAATCGAACCCAGGTGGTGTGCTTCATTAGGCAACTCGGTAGCCAATGATGAAAACTTACAAACAGATATGCTAAAGCACAAAAGCATAAAAGCAAAAACAGATGGCTAAATAACAATTTATAGATAAGGGTGTAAACGAGCCGAGCTACACGAGCTCAACTTATAAAAAATTATATTTGGGCCAAGCTTAAAGAAACTCGAGCTCGAACATATTTTGAAGAGCATTTAGTAAACGATCTGAAGCTTTATATATTGAGCTTAAACAAGCTCGCGAGCCTAAACGAGCACTTCATTTATACACATTAGTTAATATTTATATAGAAATACAATACATGTAAGTATATAATAATACCTATTATATATTATATATATGAACGAGTTGAACTCAAGTCGAGCTCGAAATTGTATAAAATCAAACAAGACGAGCTCGAGCTTTTAATATTAGGTTCGAGGAGTTCGAGCTCAAATTCTCCGATCTTAATCGAGCCCAGTCGAGCTCGGGATCAACTCAATTACAACCCTAGTTATAGAAAACACAATAGCCAATTTAATTTTCAAGTGTTATTATGTTAATAGTTCATATAAGACAGAAGTCTGAATGCTACTGAAGTAAAGATTTAGTATCAGAAACTTTATACAAGCTGTGCCAATTACTAAAAACCAGGTGGGTGTAGCCATGAAATAGTTTATGGTCAAACCCATCATGCAGAAACAGCTCAAGTAAAAGGGAATAAATTAATATTAATAACATAACCAAATGCAAGTCGCAATCAGTGTGAACCTGTTTAGAAGTAAACTCAATTGTGAGCTGTATGAATACTTTACTCAGGTCATCTCGATCAACTCCAATCTGAGGACACAAAGAAAAAAGTTTCATAGGTTGAAATAATATTTGTTTTAAGGCCGAAATACATATGAAACAGAGGCTTGTGAAATTTTGTAAGTGTACAAGAAAAGTTACACAACTGCAAAAAATGACTTAATGAAATGATACTTACCATTCGAGCACGTAGAGTTCGAATATTAACAACTGGCTCTATTAGTTCCCAGTAAACATAACTCCATCTTGATTCTCTTTGCTTAATTTCGTTCTTGAGTGCCTGTGTTGTCCAAAAACCCATCCAACTTAGGTTAACCTCAATTATAAAGTAAATAAGAAGCAGTGCATAACATAACATTTCCAATTAAGTACATCACAATCATGAAAGAAAGTAAACCTAAACAGACACTTACAGAGTACATATTCTCAGTAACCATTTTACGCAGTGATGTTTTGTCACCATTTGCCATTAAAATGTTTATCTGGAAAAGAAATAATACTGAATTGTGACCAAGTAAACCAAAAGAGTATCTACTGTACACAAATAAGATGCTTTTAATGTGTTTCTTTTTTATTTCTTAATATTTTACAAGGTAGATACTTGATAATCCTACAACAGAGACCACGTGACATGATATTAACTATCATAGTAAGTAATTTAATTTAACAACTAAGAAGCATACCTCTTTATATAAGTTTATAGCCTCAGCGTAAAACTTCTTTTTTGAGTATCCAGTTTTTCGCAATTTAGCAATAGCATATGCATTTTTTAGCTGCATGTACATACAAAGTAAATATCAATGCACCAAAGACACTTGAATTCAAACTTCCAGTTTACAAAACTCGTGTAAAGAAAGATGCTATGTGTAAGCTTCCACACGCATAATAGTATAGAGCAAAATGCAACCTCAAGAAAAATATCATCTTTTGTTCTTCTCCATCCAGATCTTGTGAACCACCTACAAAGTAGTTACAGTTATTATTGATATTTAAGTTTCAAAATTCAAACAAGCATGCAGCTTATATTATCAAGAATGCATAAGTAATATCTAATCAGTACTCGGGTATATCATCTTTTTAAAAAAAAAAGCAGATTTCTAGGTTCAGTTCCTATAAAAGATTCTTAACAAACAAAACCTTGATGGTTCAATCCAGAAAATCAGCATGAATACATTGACTATTTGACTTGCAAGGTTAAAAATTCGAAGTATAATGTTTTGCTGCCAAACATTTTAAGATCATATTCCATAGTAAATTATTAGTCCCTTGTTGCACATGATCTGTCCGATCTTATTGTGTTCTCATCTTCTGCATAAAATCAAGTGAGCTATAACTAGTAAATCTAGTGAAGTTTCTAATTCCAGAAACTGTGTATGAGAACTGTCACAGCAAATACATTGAACGAGAGCTGTTACAGATATAAAAAAGAGTTTACATCAAACCTTCGCAAAAAAGAGATAGGCTCACGTGGACCATATGGTTCATATATAAATCCAGGACTAGTCATGGAAACTTTTAACGCCCCCTGCAAATCAGCATAAAAGATTTGAAAACTTGGCATGGAAATACTCAATCACCATGCGAATATATATAAACACATACAGATGATACATTCATAGTTCGTTCAAAGATTGAACGTGTAACTTTAGAATGCAGGTTAAAACTAACAGAATGATAACAGACTAAGACCCTCATAGATATGAGTAGAAAAATAATATTAAAAAAAAAAAATAGATAAATGAAAAGCATTCCCTACCTCCAGCCAATCATAAACTAAATGAAAACATGACCGCCGTTACATTTAGATACCAATCTAGATCGTTAAATAAGAGAAGTAGTTATGCATTTACTTCAAAGACAGTTGACCCAAATCAAATGAAATAGCAGACATACCATTTTCCGTGCCTGTGCAGGGGCTTGGACTTGTGTTGATAAACTTCGGGAACCGCTCAAGAAGTTTGATAATTCAGTAACCTATAAGTGAAGTAATGGCCGTGCACAGCAAAGTGATGATAAAAATAAAAAAGTTGCAAGAGAAAAAATTTACAACCGAGACATATGAAATACACACAAGAATTTTCTATCACGATTAATGATGTTACCATTGCAGTACGAATTATCTTCTTATCACCATGCATAAGTGATAGGCAGTTGTGGCCCTTGCAGAAGCAATGAGAGTATCTTCTGCTGATGATGTCCGGAGCTGCTTAAATAGAATGTAGAGTTTCTTATCAAAAGTTAGTCTACTAGCAAGCTAGAAGATAATGAGACAAAGATGAACACAGCTTCATTAAACGAAATAGTTCTATTTTAACCCAATTTACATTCCAAATAAAATGGACCTAGATGAAACAAAATCTGATTAATTCATTCTCTAGCGTGCATTAATCGATTACACAGTTCTTGATCATTATGGACAAGCTATATATTGAATTTGGAAGTATCATACAAGAGTCAGTATTCACAATCAACGTTACTGAAAACCAAAAAAGATATAATCATCCTGTTAAACTGATAATGGGTTAACTTGGGTAGTGATACTAAGTCAAGAATATTATATCTAGCATACGAAGTAACTGAATGGAATGAAATAACCTAAAGTACACTTAAGTGTACAAGAAATGTTTGCATTATATTGAAACATCAATCATTTTAGCTATTACATCAATATTTACATTTACATAATTAAATAATACAATATTTCAATTATTCATTTCAGGATTTATACAGGAAAAAAGGCAATATTTTGTGTATGTATGTACCTTCAAGGGAAACATTTGAGTAGCTTCTCCAATTTCCAAACCTGCAAAATTAATCAAAGTATATAATAAGTATACGCGATGATTTTGACCTAAAATTATAAAATTAACAACATTTAAAAATTTTATCCCGATTCCTTCTTATTATGTTAAGAGCTAGCAAAGGATCGAACGAATCACACGATATAAGGTAACATTATTGTAAAGCTGAAATTATAACATGAAAACAAATGTAAGAAGGAATTAGGGACAAACGGATATGAGGTTTTCGGAATCTGTAGTGCTTGATAAAGATTTCGAGTGGTTTTGAACGCCATCATCGATCTCTGCTTGATTGTAGGGTTTTTGCTTGTTTTTGGGTATGGAGAGGTTTATGATTTAGAAATGGAAATTTACCGTTAAACCCCTCGGGTTTTGGTAACTTGTGAAAAGATGGATGAAAGTTAGTGAAAAAGACATTTAGTACGTTATTCCATTCACGTCTTATTTTGTAGGCTAATTTTGTAGGCTAATTAAAATAAAAGTAAAATTCGTATGTTATTTTACACATGAAAAGTTCGCTAAAAGTTACTCCGTATCAGATTATTATTAATAATGTTAATTAACAAATACATGAGTAACTGTACCAAAATGCAATTTACCTGATGGTATCCATCAAGTTAACCTTCAACTTGTTAATGACCTGGGTAAGACTTATATATTCGTGAAATAAGTGTATATTTGCGTCTTTCAATAAACATGAATATCTTTGTGTTTTACATTTTTCTAATTAATTTATGCATATTCACTCATACACATTTAGTATACATGATAGTGATGTTTGTTTTTTAAAATATTTTTGTCTGAAGATCTGCGAATCATGTCTGTAAAGAAGATGTGACATAAAGGTTTGTATGCTGAATCTTGTAGACTGTTTGTTTTTATGCCCGCAAAATAACTTAATCATGTATGCACTTAGAAGCTTAAGTCTAAGGCTGCGAGGTTAGAGATAGAATAAGACATTATATTATCTTATGTGTTCAGAAAAACAAACAGTCTGCAGCTGAAAAACAAACGACAACTGGTAGCTTATAAAATAGTTTTCAAATACTAGTATAAGCTCGTATTAAACACTTCAGTTAGCAATCAAAACCGGTGTTCATATTATAATCAACTGTATGCTAAATGCCTAAAAGACATGACTCTAACACTCACTTACCAAAAATACACAAATTAATTGAAAACATAATATTAACATGATTACTTAACAAATAAGAGTAAAAATGTAAATATCACACTATTCGTTGTGTCTTCAAAGCAAAATTCAATAACAAACAAAAGTCTAGCAACACTCCTTTAGAGTTGTTGGTATTGAGTTCAACTATCCAGCAGTTTTCAACTTTGGACACTCGAATTCCAATACAAGCAATTTAGTTGCCGGTTTTGGTGACCATCTAGACCTCCCTAACGGGAGTCCTTATA
This sequence comes from Rutidosis leptorrhynchoides, assembly GCF_046630445.1. Classification (NCBI taxonomy): domain Eukaryota; kingdom Viridiplantae; phylum Streptophyta; class Magnoliopsida; order Asterales; family Asteraceae; genus Rutidosis; species Rutidosis leptorrhynchoides. Next base: position 369,284,910 of record NC_092334.1, on the reverse strand, counting down.
CCGCTAGGCTAGAAGCCCTTTGGTCATGTGCTGACCTCCTTATGATAGATTACTTGAGTTAGTTCTTTGTTTTCAATCTTTCGTATTAATATTTGTATTTGTAAATGTATTTATATAATATTATGTTTTTGAAGTGGATGCAATGGACTTGCTGTTCGTAAACGCGTACTTGGAAGTTCTTGGGATCCCGAATTTCCATAATGGATGCAATTTCGCTGCTGTCGGGTCTACTGTATTACCACCAGGTCCTAATGCTTTTAGTCCGTTCTCATTTAGGATTCAAGTTGCTCAATTTTTCGATTTAAGACTCGAATTCTTCAGCTGCAAGCCAAGTGTATGTCATACTAAAACCATCAATCTATGGTTTGATAAAATGCTAATATACATTTCTCAGTATGATCAAAATATCACTTGGTTAATGCATATCCTCTCTATATATTAAAACAAAGTCCATATTAGTTAATACTTTTAAATTTTTCCTTTAATTTTTAATCTCCACCCCTTAAAAGAAATGATCAAACGCTCAGGATTTATCTTAATTAATACCTTATGATCTTAACTAAGGATTAATTGGTCTTCTCTAATTTATCCCTAATTTTTTCGCTCCGTATTCATCTTACCATTCTAAATCAAATTGACGGTTACAACTTGCAAGTTTCTTTCTCAACCTTCAAAAACAAAAATCGTCCAACACGTTCTTCTTGAATTAAACCCTAACGGCTGCACTAAATCGGTCGCTCATTGAAACACACCTCAAAATTTTAGTTTACTGATCTGGATTCATCATAAATTCTCACACGAATTAGGTTTACGATTCAAACCATCCATCAATTAAATTCCTAATTTTGTAAAATGACGAATCGTGGATCTCGATCACCCAAACTATCTAAGTATTCGTAGCGAAAGAATCTTAAATCATGTATCGTACTCCTTTCATTACGGTTTACTAATATGAAATCGTTTATGTTTTCCTAAATTGTTGTGTAAATTGTAAACAAATTAGTGTTGTTCATCTTTGTATGTACAACAATTTGATTTTTTTTTGTTTGGTATTATTGAAATTTATAGGGTTAATCTTTGATCCTTGACCTGTCAGAGTGTCGTTGATTAACTAAATAATGTATTTACAAAATAAAAAAATGCACGTTAATAGTATATATGAAATATGAATAAAGCTTCTTTCAATTACTCCCTTTCGTCAGTTCCGAATACTGATTTGGGTTGTTGTTTCTTGAAATGTCAATTAGGTTCGTATGTAATAGGGAGTTGCTATCCATTAGATGCAATATCAAAATGGTTGTTATATGCAGGGTTCAACAACACTGTACCACTACACGATCACATGAACTTCAGAAGTTATAAGGTGATATTCGTATTTATTTTTTATTGTGGTTGTTTATCGATTAAAGAATTGATGTAATTTTATGATCATAAAGTGCTTTAAGGTATGGCGTGTAAAGTAGTTCTGGATAAAGTGATGCAGTAAACAAGTGTGAATTTTCAGAAGCCAAATGGATGAAACATGAGGTTGTTGAAGTATTTGTAAATCTGTGCAGTCTGACTTTTTTATGTCAAACTATACATGGACAAACGGTTATGATTTGATAATGCAAGTGAAAGATAGAATATACCGAGTTGAGCACTTGGGTTTTTTAATTTGAAGATCATGGAAGTGAATGAGATTAAGTTATTGCAAGATTAAGAAACCTGCAACCACTGATTGAAACTGAAGGTACATATATTCACAACAACAACAACTTTTAAAATCCCTCATTAGTTTATGTAATTTATTATGCAGGTTATAATGAGGGCTTGGAATTTAAGAGCAGCTACTCATTTTATTCCGGCAAAGGCGTTTCATCCTAGGCATGAACCTTTGGTCATTTTTCATTGGATATGGAACATACTAACTGGAAGATACTTCACCTGTAGTGTTTGCAATATTACATATGTTAAGCTCGTCATACAAAGATCCAGGTTTGGTGATCATTATCAAACGCTTTTTTGTATCTCCGAATACTTATGGTGATTCAGTTCTAGCTAAGGAACTTTGTGCTTGTACATATGTGCTTTAGCATGTACTACTACCAAAGATGGGTTTTTTTAACACAGTCTAACTGTTTCGCATTTGTAGGATAAACGTGGGAAAGAAATTGTTTTGATAGCAATGGAAAAGGCAATCAGCAAGACAGTAGCTATTGCAGAGATTATTAAGGTTTGTTACTCAAATTACTTGCGTGGTCTAAAGGCTCACATTAATCTTAGTTTGGAATTGTCTCTTTCATACTAAGATTAATTGAGCTGTTCTATTTTACCCTTACAGATATAGGACGGTTCCCATCTACTCCTAATGAAAACCGTTGTTCACCAAATTAGTTTTCAAACGTAGCAGTTTCCATTCAAAATCCTCCCAAATAAAAAACGACCATAGATAACTTTTTTACTACTCAAATCGTTAAAAACTATACTAAGATCGTTGATTAACATGATACCATAATGATCCGTATTCCGCATTCCCATAATTCTTTCATCAGATATCAGTTTGTTTATTTTTCTCTCAAAAATGCTTTGATTTCTTCACTAAGAAGCCAATGATTCTAAAATCACATGACGAAATCGGATCGATTCAACATACGGTATCCATTTACGCAAGTCAATTTAGGTATTTACTCTTAATTTCATGCTGAGTTTCAAAATGGTTTCTAGATGAAAGGATTCGTGACGGCTTTCATATTTTTTTTTTTTTGTTTTTTTCTTTTTAATATGTTACTATAATAAAGGATGTAGTATTAATCATAAGTGCGGCTGTTCTTTCCCTTGAGGTAGGTGATTTGTGTCTGCTTTTTCTAATTTTGTATATGTATATGTATGTGTATAAATGATAAATGATGAATTTGACATCTTTTTGATTAAATGAAGATATACGAGAAGCAAATTGGCAATTTCATCGATCCAATGCAACGAAACCCGTAGGTATATATTACTGTATTTTTTTATTAATTAGTATTGTTGAGTCTCGGTGATGTTAGTCATTTTCTGTATCCTTTAATTCCTTTGTTTGTGATAGTAAATGAAAAAATTAATTAAAACAGATCAAATATGATGCTAAAAAGTAAAAACATATTATATGTCGAGAAAATGTATGCAGAATATGTGACTGGATTTGAGGATGTTACTCAAATTCTGATCAAGGTAAGTAAAGTTCATTATGTGTTATCTTGGTTTATATAATATTTTATGTTGTGTAAGTTACAATATGGGTGGGTCGGGGGGCTCGGTAACAGGTTGAAACAAGTCATTTTGGGCTGACTAGAAACACTGCGTTAAAATATGACTCATATGTAACACCATCAAGTTGTAATCTTGCAATGTGAATTTAAAATTTAAAATATGATATGGGTAACAATGGTCAATAAATCTGCCTTTGGCATGTGTTTGTTGTGAAGACCCGTCCTAATCCATCCGGACGAAGTCCATATCGATTATAAACAATTCCCAACAGTTGATTACATCGCGAGGTACTTGACCTCTATATGATACATTTTACAAACATTGCATTCGTTTTTAAAAGACAAACTTTCATTTACATTGACAGTTGACAGACATGCATACCGTTTCATAATATATCCAAATATAATTGACGTAATAATAATCTTGATAAATTCAACGACTCGAATGCAACATCTTTTGAAATATGTCATGAATGACTCCAAGTAATATCTCTAATATGAGCAAATGCACAGCGGAAGATTTCTTTCGTACCTGAGAATAAACATGCTTTAAAGTGTCAACCAAAAGGTTGGTGAGTTCATTAGTTTAACATAAATAATCATTTTCATAATTTTTAATAGGCCACAAGATTTCATATTTCCATTTCTCATAAACATACGTCCCATGCATAGAGACAAAATATCATTCATATGGATTGAACACCTGGTAACCGACATTAACAATATGCATATAAGAATATCCCCATCATTCCGGGATCCTCCTTCGGACATGATATAAATTTCGAAGTACTAAAGCATCCGTTACTTTGGATGGGGCTTGTTGGGCCCGATAGATCTATCTTTAGAATTCGCGTCAATTAGGGTGTCTGTTCCCAAATTCTTAGATTACCAGACTATATAAAAAGGGGCATATTCGATTTCGATAATTCAGCCATAGAATGTAGTTTCACATACTTGTGTCTATTTCGTAAAGCATTTATAAAAGCAGCGCATGTATTCTCAGTCCCAAAAATATATATTGCAAAAGCATTTAAAAAAAAAAAAAGGGATTAATGAAACACACCTAATGTATTTTGTAGTAAAAATACATATGACGACATTAAACAACTGAACAATGCAGGGTTGGCCTCGGATTCACGAACCTATATCATTTTTATATATATATATATATATATATATATATATATATATATATATATATATATATATATATATATATATATTAACACATATACTTGTAATCGAATAAAGTTTATATATATTTTATAATGTATTAATATTAATATTTTTATGTATAATTATATTAGTACCTATAATTGGTTATGTTGTATATAAAATATATAACTTAATGTTATAATATTATGTTAGTTATGATATAAAAACATAGTAAATTATTATTATACTTATACTATAAGTAATAATTATAAATAATACCCGTTGTAATGAAAATAATAATACTATTAGTAACTTTTAGTTAAATCATTAATAATGATAATAATAATATTAATGTTAAAAATGATGATTATAATAATAATAATAATACTAATAATAATAATAATAATAATAATAATAATAATAATAATAATAATAATAATAATAATAATAATAATAATAATAATAATAATAATAATATTGATAATAATAATAATAGTAATGTTAATAAATAAAATGATAAAATGTATGTACAATATGTTACTAACAAAAACAATAATAATAATATCAAATAATACCTTAGAAGCATTAAAAAGAAATAAACTGTCCAAGACGGGACTCGAACCCGCGACCTCTCGTTCAACCCTACTTCTCCTCTAACCACTCCTCCGTCCTTGCTTATCTGACAAAACCCCAGTTTATATTTATATAACCCATTTCTCTGTTTCCAATTCGAATAGCCCAAGCCCAACATCATTTAATTATAACTCTCGGCCTAACAAGATAAATAAATAATAAAAAAAAAAACACGGCCCAATTGACAGTCCAATCTAGTAGTCCATTATTATGACTAAATTAAATTGAACAATGAATTTTGGGTTTTTAAAGGCCTGTTTGCTCGATCACAGCAGCCACGGTTGCATCCACCTTCATTTTTTTTATTTTTTTTAAACCACATCATCGTCCTCTTATTGTTTTATCATCTATCATAATAATCGTTGCAGGAATAAAAACAAATACATATCGTTACTGTAACAGTAACACGTCGATGAAAAGAAAATATATTTTTTTTATCAACGTAACAGTGAACATGGGCTGCAGGTTAGGTTTACTATTTGATGGTCTGTTCGAAGGGAAATAATACAGCAGCAATAAATAGTAATAACAGTTATGTTGGTAGTGGTTGTTTCGGCTGAAAACAGAAAAGCAGCGGTAGCAATCCACTTCGAACAAGAAATAGGAAAAACAGTTTTAGAGATGGGTTCGTGGTGGTTGTTTGATCGAGGTAGAAAACATAAAAACAATTGAAGATATACGGTTGACAACAATAGGTTCATTATCTATCAGAGTTGGTGATAGTCGTCAGCGGTTTTCATGATGGAATAGAAATGTAAAAGCAATAGTGATATAGCGTATAGGTGGTGTTGTTTTAAATGGTTTTGAGAAGGTGTTTAAGAGATGGTAAGGTGGCGGATATGATGAGGGTGGTGGTGGTTTCTATGGTTGAAGGTGCCGGTGGTCGTGACATAAATCATTGGTGGTCATGGGTTTATGATGGTTGAGGTAACGGGTGACAACATCGAACAAGTGGGTTAGGATTTTGTTGTAAGTCGAATAAGAAAAAGTAGAAGAAGTTGTAGTCGACAGTTGTTCATAAATGGGTTTCGATGATGGTTCTCGTATGGTGGTTCTCGGTTGTTGATGGTGGGGAAAGGTGGTGTGCAGGTGATGGCCGACTGGTGGTTTATAGAGGATGGTTGTGATGATTTGAAGTGGTGCTCAAATATAAACATGATATGCAGAAGTGGGTTATCAAATAGTAGTATGGCTATTATATATATTAACTTATATGTATATATAAAATATAATTTAATAATATTTATATAATATTACATCTTAAAGTCTTGATCACATGAATGAAACAGATTGTACAGTAAAGCAGCCAGCTTCCTTTAATAATTTGCACCGACATTTTAACGGATTATCATAACTAGTCCATTGCTAAACAGTTAATATATAAAAGTGTTCCTAAAAAATTCCAAATTTTTAGATTAAACATATTTAATTATTTCACTCATTACCTGTTTGAAACCCGATCAAAAAAGTTCAAAAATTATTTATTTTCTGTTCCGATTTATATGTACGGAGTGCTAATATTTAATCTTAAAAAGGTAAAAATAGTTTTGACAAATCTAAAATCTTCGTAATCAATTTACAGTCCAACTTTTATTTCAATCCTTCATGAACATGTACAATATCTATATTAAAACTAACAAAACATCAACCGGGTGTTACTGACGTTTACTAATTAAGCTCGAAATCATTCATTTTCCATTTACTCTCTCTCCAAATATAATTAGTTTTAAATAACAAGTTTTATCACATAAATATATATTATATATTTTTAAACAAATAGGTTTAATATTATTTTATATATTTACAAGTATTATTTATATACATATTTATATACACACACATATATATATGAATATATTTATAATAGTAGTTTTCATTATATCACATATTATTTTACATATTTATTTCCAACAATTAACTCATATATTATTTCAAATAATATTTCAAATTAATGTATATGTATCTATTTATATATAGTTGTTCGTGAATCGTCGAGAATGGTCGAAGGTCAATTGAATATACAAAATAGTTCAAAGTTTTGAGACTCAACATTACAGACTTTGCTTATCGTGTCGGAATCATATAAGAATTAAGTTTAATTTTGGTCGGAAATTGCCGGGTCGTCACAGTACCTACCCGTTAAAGAAATTTCGTCCCGAAATTTGAGTGAGGTGGTCATGGCTAACCATAAAAATGTTTCCATGACAAATATAAGTTGATAAATGGTGTTTTATCATTATTGACTAATATAGATAAAACGATTCAATTAGATGAAGCGTACGAATGAAGCTGTCACAACAGATTGAGATAGAGATTTAACTTTTGACGTAGTCATGGTGGAAGTTAGAAACTAAAGTGCGTCTTAGCTTTTGACGTTGTCTTGGTTGAATTC